>NC_045979.1:15046386-15248886 GCF_010909765.2 Amblyraja radiata
ATCCATATCCCTCTATTCCTTGCACTTCCGTGTGCCTATCTTAAAACCTCTTAAATGCCATTGTCGTATATTTTGGCCCACAATATCTGTGCCAAACATAATGCCAGGTTTATGTAACCTCCTCTGCCTATACATGATCACTCCATTGCTCTGCATATCCAGGAGCCTCTCAAAAAGCCTCTTAACTTATACTATTCTATCTGCCTCCACCATCACCCCTGGAAACGCATTCCGGGCACCCACCACTGTGTAAAAAAAATGCTTCTCACATCTCCTTTAAACTTTATCCCTCTCACCTTAAAGCTATGCCCACTAGTCTTTACAGGAGCATAGCAGATAGAAAAACAACATAGAACTTTTGGCAGTGTTATACCAAATAACAATGAAATGCATAAAACCTATGGATAATATTGAAATAACGCTTCAAATGTAATTGTAGAGAAAATAAATAAACTGTCAGAAAACATAAGGCCATCTTGTTACTTAGGACTACTGCAGCCTCTACTGGTGGCAAAATGTACAGCACCCTCTGAAAAAATATTGGTTTCACTCGCACATATTTACAATGATTCCTCTCAATGCGAGGGAGCAGCTGTGTGTTGGAATTAATATAGATCCAATTTGAAGTTTGCATTCTAATGCTGGGCTTCAATAACAAGTGGTGCCATAAAACAGGATTGCTTTTATACTTTCCAGATACTTCAGTTTACATTAGAGATACAACGATCATCCCATACGCTAGCACGATCTACACACTAGGGATAATTTACAATTTTACCGAAACCAATTAACCTACAAACCTTTTCGTCCTTGGAGTGTTGGAAGAAACTGGAGCACTCAGAGAAAACCTACGTGGTCACGGGGAGAACATACAAAATCCAGTCAGACAAGCACCCAGAGTCAGGATCGAACCCAGGTCTCTGGCGTTGTTAGGCAGTAACTCTACTGCCATGCCACCGTGCTGCCATCGATAATTCCAGACTAACATGTCCATCATATCCAAGGACAATTTGTGCTAATGTATTAGATACAAATGATCTAGCACAAGATTAAACGTTGCTAGAAATCTGAAATTAAAAAGGGAAAATGCTGAAAACTCTCAGGTCAATCAGCATCAGTGATGAGAGAAACCGTTGGTTCAGTTTGAAAATCCTTGTTGGAACTGGGTGCAAAACAGTGTGGCACAGTGGGTAGAGCTGCTGCCTCACAGCGCCAGAGACCTGGGTTTGATTCTGACCTTAGGTGCAGTCTGTGTGGACTTCGCTCATTCTCCCTATGACCGCGTGGGTTTCCTCCAGGTGCTCCGGTTTCCCCCACATCCCAAAGCCGTGCAGGTTTGTGGGTCAATTGGCCTCTGTAACATGTCCCAAATGTGTCAGGAGTGGAGGCCATAGTGGCATAACGCTAAACTAGTGTGAACGGTTGAAAGATGGTCAGCATGGACTCAGTGGTCTGAAAGGCCTGTTTCCATTCTTTCAATCAGAAAATCTCGAAACTCTCAGTGGGTCAGGCTGTATCATTGAAAAGAGTTAATGTTTCAGATTGAAGATCGCTTGTAAGAACTGGGAAAAAGAACTGGAAAAAGTTTACTTGGAATACTCAAGATGGAAATCCAATGAGTTCAAGATTTAGTTTAGTTTATTTTAGAGATACAGCACAGAAATAGACTCCGGCCCATTGAAGCCGCACTGACCAACAATCCCCTGTACCCCAGTTCTGTCCTAATTGCTATGGGCAATTTACAGAGGCAAATTAACCTACAAACGTGCACATCTTTGGGATGGGGGAGGAAACGGGAGCACCTGGAGAATAACCACACGGTCACAGGGAGAATGTGCAAATACAGACAGTACGCATAGTCAGGATTGAGCCCAGGTTTCTGGCGCAGTAAGGCAGCCACTCTACCACTGAACCACTATGCCGCTCTATGGATGCTCCATGAAGTAAAGGTGTGGAACTGCAAGAGCTAGAGTTACCACAGATGATTCTGATAATGTGGCAAATTTACCACGAGCAACAATCCATTACATAAGCAATAACAACATCAAACCATACGACCACCATAGGGATATCAGCTCAAGTTAGTGATGTCTGATTCAGTTGATGAAGGCAAAGGTGTGTTAGTTTGCCCTGCTTTACATCTCCACTGAGAGGCCTGGCACCAAGGCCCCAGAATAGTGATCAGAAGGCTATGGTTGCCTGACCCCTTTGGCATGTAAATATCTGGCAACACCAGTTGCAATAGTGCTCTGTACCTGGCTGGTCACTTTTGGGAGACATGGCAGATAAGAAACAGGCAGAGCTCTGGGTTTTATCAATGTGAATAAATATGGGTGACAAGTTCCATGATGTGCAATTCTATTTTAGCATTTGCCAGTACTTGTATAAAGTGAAGAAATTCCTTTAGGTGAGTTTAGTTTAGTTTAGTTTATAGATACAGTGTGGAAACAAGCTCTTCGGCCCACCGGGTCCGCGCCGACCAGCGATGCGCGCACATTAACACTATCCTACACCCATTTTTACATTTACCGAGCCAATTAACCTACATACCTGTACGTCTTTGGAGTGTGGGAGGAAACCAAAGATCTCGGAGAAAACCCCCGCAGGTCACTGGGAGAACGTATAAACTCCGTAGACAGCACCCGTAGTCGGGATCGTACCCGGGTCTCCGGCGCTGCAAGCACTGTAAGGCAGCAACTCTACCACTGCGCCACCTGATGCTACAAGTATAGATGTTGATTGCAAAAGGAAGTGAATTGAAACGGGTGTCTTTTATTTTCAGTATCATCATTGATTTTAAATCAGTATTCAAAAATCCGGAAAAGCCATCTTAAATTAGTTTAGTTCATTTTTATCACGTGTACCGAGATACAGTGAAAAGCTTTTTGTTGCATACTATCCAGTCAGCGAAAAGACAATACATGATTACAATCAGGTTTATTATTGTCACGTGTACTGGGGTACACTAAAACGTTTTTTGTTGTGTGCTATACAGTTGGCAAAAAGACGATACATGATTACAATCAATCCGTCCAGTGTTAAGATATAGGATAAAAGGAATTAAGTTTCTTGCATGATAAAGTTCAGTAAAGTTTGATTAAAGATAGTCCAACGGGCTCCAATGAAGTAGATAGATGGTTGTTCAGGACTGCTCTCTAGTTGGTGATAGGATGGTTTACCTGATAACAACTGGTTAGAAGCCCCTGAAAGGTACTGGAGGAATTCATCAGGTCTGAAGAATGATCCTGACATGAAACATCACCTGTCCATTCCCTCCCCAGATGCTGCCTGACCTGCTGAGTTCCTCCAACACTTTACATTTTACTCAAGTTTCCGGCATCTCCAGTTCCTTTTTGTCCATCCAAAATTAAGAGAGTAAAGAGTGTTTAATAGTTATATGTACCTAAAACGGAACAATAAAATGTATACTAGAAACAGCACAACTCGTCAGTAAACCAGTCTGTAAACTCATAGATAACATAATAAACAAAAAATAACTAAATAAATAAAAAAACAATATTAATGCAACACTAAAGCCCAAAGTCAAACAAGTAAGTTTGTAGTTCATCCTTTAGTTGTATTTTTCAAGAACTTGGTTGTCGGGAAGAAGCCTCGGAATGAGTAACCTCATGAGTGACTAGACCTCGGCTGTTAACAGCTGATGCCCCACATCGGAACTGCCCAAATAGGACAGTTTATAATGTCAAAGGCCTTTTTACAGATAAAGACACAAAGTGCTGAGGTAATTCAGCGTGTCAGGCAGCATCTCTGGAGAACATGGAGAGGTGATGCTTTGGGTCAGGACTTTACTTCAGACTGTAGAAGGATCCCGACTTGAAACGTCAGCTATCCATGTTCTCCAAAGATGCTACCTGACCCACTGGGTCATTCCAGCACTTATGTCCTTTTTTGTAAACTAGCATCTGTCGTTCATTGTTTCTCCTTTTCAACAGATGCTGAACATCAGAAAATAATTGAAGGGACTTGAAGTAGATGAAAAACAATTAGAAATGACTAAACATAAAAAAATTGTGTTTGATATCATTTAATTGATTAATTTGTTCGCTGTTCAATGTGACTGAGCTCCAATAGAGTTTGTGTGAGGCTGGAAATAAATAACTAGAAACCCACAACCAACCTATTCTGTCTGCAGTTTAATTTAGAGATACAGCACGGAAACAGGCCCTTCGGCCCACCAAACCTGTGCTGACCAGCGATTCCCATGCACTAACACTATCCTACACACGAGGGACAATTTACAATTCTGACTGATGCCAATTAACCGACAAACTTCTACGTCTTTGAAACGAGGGAGGAAACTGGAGCACCTGGAGAAAAGCCACGTGGTCACAGGACGAACGTACAAACTCTGTACAGACAGCACCCGTAGTCAGGATTGAACCCAAATCTCTGGCACTGTAAGGCAGCAACTCCATCGCTGTGCCAGTGTGCCACCCAGGTTAGGGCCAAACAAATGATAAGCCAGGAAGGACATACGGACAGAGGTCAGCAGGGAATTAATACTTCGCCATAAGGGATATGGGGAGAAGGCAGGAACGGGGTACTGATTGGGGATGATCACTTGACTGTCACTTGACTGTCCTAACTTGAAGGGCCTTTAGTTAGGTGTTCAAACAGCATGAAAGTGAATGCATGTCACTGATCTTGAAGAAAGTTGCTCACAAAGGTTCAATGAACGATGCTGTGGATTTCTCCCTTTGCAACGTGTATAATCGACCTCTAGCATTCACCAATCCTCTGGCAGGTTCGCAAGCTTACCCTTGAGTAAAACTGCATCATGATGGATGGCCAACACAGCACCAGGGTTTCAGCCCCTGATTATATTACATCAACTCTCCGGTCAGAGTGAGCACCTCTTCTTCTTCTTCTTCTTTCGTGTGGCGTGCACAGCCTAAAGTTGTGGGACAACTTGTTCTATTTGATCTTCCGTTGATTGCATTAGTCAAAACAGGGCGGACCACCTGAAGGTTGCAATCTTCCACCCCAGAGCGAGCACGCTAGCTGGGGATGGAAGAGAGTGGCAGGACATCATGAAGCAGATGGCACCACTCAACCTCGAGTTGGAATGAAAGAGATAGATAGATAGATAGATAGATAGATAGATAGATAGATAGATAGATAGATAGATAGACAGACAGACAGACAGACAGACAGACAGACAGACAGACAGACAGACAGACAGACAGACAGACAGACAGACAGACAGACAGACAGACAGACAGACAGATAGATAGATAGATAGATAGATAGATAGATAGATAGATAGATAGATAGATAGATAGATAGATAGATAGATAGATAGATTGATAGATTGATAGATTGATAGATTGATAGATAGATAGATAGATAGATAGATAGATAGATAGATAGATAGATAGATAGATAGATAGACAGACAGATAGATAGATAGATAGTTAGATAGATAGAAGTAATGCCACAAATGGCAAACCAGAATGTAAAATGTGCAAGACCTTTAAGAATTTATTGTAAAATAAAATGACAACTAAACAATCTCATGTCAAAGTACCATTATTTAAAGATGAAATATTATAACTTTTTCTTTAAATAAAAAAATTTGTAAATTAATCAGTACTGAAATGATCATACAGTTATACAGCACAGAAACAGGCCCTTCAGCCCAACTTATCCATGCCAACCAAGATGCCTTATCTAAGCTCTCATTTACTCGCATCTATCTATCTATCTATCTATCTATCTATCTATCTATCTATCTATCTATCTATCTATCTATCTATCTATCTATCTATCTATCTATCTATCTATCTATCTATCTATCTATCTATCTATCTATCTATCTATCTATCTCTATAGATTAAAACTGTGTGTGTGTGTGTGTGTGTGTGTTTCTGCCTGACTTGTGGGTGCCAGCCTTTGATTCGTTGCTACACCAACACCAGACCCAGAAACGCCCAGATTTTTTCCATTTCGGTAGAGATTTCACTTTTCATTCCAAGTATCCACTCCTCATTAAATGTTGTCGTGTTTATGTACACATTTTTAATAAAATCCTTATCCCCCCCCCCCCCCCAACTCACTCATTTTGTCGCCTCCTGCTGGCCAGCGACCATAATGGCTGCTGGCGCCAGCCTCTCGCCTCAAAGACGCCATTTAAAAACAGCCGCCCTGCTGAGTGCTGGAATCTTATGTTCGGGAACGGCTTGAGTTCGAGGACCACGTCTCCCGTGGGGGCTACGGGTAGGGAACGGCTGCGTTGGGGGAGCAGACCCAATATTCTTCTAAACCTTTCCAACCCACACACCTGTTAAAAAGTTGTTATTCTACCAGCCTCAACTATCTCCTCTGGTAGCTCATTCCATATACCCCCACCACCCTCTGTGTGAACATTTGCCCCTCGGGCTCCTATTATATCCTTCCCCTCTCACCTTTCTCATTTATGTGGTTATAAATGTGTCAGAGAGGTAGTTAGCCATTAAAAACAATATATCTCAGAGTACAATCTTTCAGAGAACTTTACAGCGAGAACAGTTTGTGCCCCTAGGTTTCCACTGCATGACTATTTCCTACTAATTAGAAGCTGAAGCGTGTCACACAACAGTCTCCTGTTGGAGGAGCTCCCAATCACCCCAAAAAAAATTCCTGAAACTTCGAGTGTAACTCCGCATGTGGGTTTCTCAGTAGCTCCGATCGGATATCCTCCATTAGAGATAAGGAAGACAGCTGCAGTGTTATTTATGACTGCAGGTTCTGAGCCAAAATCAGTGGGAGGTCATCCATTTTAAATTGGTGACTGCCAACATTGCAATAGGCAAACCTAAACCTTTGTGTCTTCAAGCAGGTCAATGTGCCAAGGACTTTACCTAATTGGAAGCATCAAGCGATCACAGCTGTAAGTTGGTCTTTGTGATATTTTTGCCAAAGATTACCATAACAAATTTCACATCACCCCTCGGGAATAGCAAGATATTGGAAAGAGAAATGAGGATATAATATGTCAGGGGAAAATACTATATTTCGGCTGAATGTTGACAGATAACATGAGCCTTCTCACCCAGACTAGGGGATTTTTGAATTACCTTCTCCCCTTCCTAGCTGAGTGGCAGTAAGGTTACAACAAGGGTGGAGACTGTTTGGCAGATGAGTCATTGCTGGCTTCATGCAAGACCAAATCAGCTGGAGGTAGACCCTGTCATCTCTCAAAGCCTGGCATCATTTTTTACCTTACACACTTCCCATTCGAATGCCACCATTGAATCTGCGTCACTCCCCATTCTTGGAAATTTAATTTTAGTTTAGTGCGGCACAGTGCGCAGTGGTAGCTGCCTGACAGCGCCAGAGACCCGGGTTTGATCCTGACTATGGGTTCTGTCTGTGCGGAGTTTGTACATTCTCTGTGACCACATGGGTTCTCTGGGTGCTCCAGTTTTGTCCCAAAGATGTACAGGTTTGTCAATTAATAGGATTCAGTAAAAATTGTAAAATTAACCCTGATGTGTAGGATAGTGTTAGTGTACGGGTGATCGCTGGTCAGTACAGACTCGATGTGCCGAAGGGCTTGTTTCTGCACAGTATCTTTAAAGTCTAAAGTCTAGAGTGTGTAGCGTGGAAACAGACCTTTCGGCCCAGTGAGTCTGCGCCGACCTGTACACTAGTTCGATCCTACACATTTCAGACAATATACAGAAGCCAATTAACCTACAAATCTTTGGAATGTGCTGGGAAACCAGAGTACCTAGAGAAAACCCACGCAGTCACAGGGCGAAGGTACATACTCCATACAGATGGCACTCATAGTCAAGATCAAATCCGGGTAACAGGCGCAGTAAGGCAGCCAGTGGTATGAACGTTGATTTATCTAATTTCAAGTAACTCGTACATTCCACCTCCCCCTCTTCCACCCTAACCATCCTACTAGTCCACTGTTCACATCCTTGTATCCCTGTTGTTAGCACAGACAAAGATATGATATTCCTTTTCTCCAGAGATGTTTCCTGACCCGCTGAGTTACTCCATGAAGGCAGTAACTCTACCACTGCCTCACTGTGACGCTTAGTTCTTCCCATCTCCCTAGAACACACAACATACAATGCTTTTTATCATGGGACTGTGTGTTTTTTTTAAATTGCCACCTTCACTTTATGTCCATTGTCCCTTGACCCACCCACCCACCCACAGGAACTCTGCCCGTTTTGTGTTTTTTCATGATTTTGAAATGTCTTTCTCAGAATCCCTCAACCATTTCCGTTCCTCAAACAACCACAGGCTTTCTAGTCACGTTCATACGTTATACGAGTAGAATTAGGCCATTCAGCCCATCGAGTCCACTCCGCCATCCAATCATGGCTGATCTTGCATCCTGATCCAATTTTCCTGCCTTCTCCCCATAACTCTTGACATGTTCTAATCAAGAATCTATCTATCTCTGCCTTAAAAATCTCCACCGACTTGGCCTCCACAGCCCTCTGGCAATGAGTTCCACAGATTAACTACCCTCTGACTAAAGCAGTTCCTCCTCACCTCCTTTGTAAAAGGACACCCTTTCCATCTATACAACTGCTTGCTCTTCATCCCTGAAAATAACTCTTCTGCCCGCTTCCTCTTCTTTATTTGTCCATCTTGTTACGAATGTTGACCTCGCTGTCATCGCCCTTCCTGAAAAGGAGGCAAGTCTCCGGCGACAATCAGTGGGAGCCGTCACTTGTCGCAATAGATGATGGTGGTAGCAGAATTAGCTCAGGACACTTCCAGTTTCCAGCCCTGCGACGTGGATGTTTCTGCTGTGGGGCCTGCCCGCTCTGTGAGGGCTTCACATATTTCCTGATGTGAGATGCCCAGAACTGGGCACTTAGGGAGGTTCAGAGACATTTCAAAATCATGAAAAATAATAGGTACGGCATCCATCATTGAATGGAACAAAATCATTCAGTTGTAGTCAAATCAGTGCTCTACGAAAGGTCAGCATGACTTTCTTGTATTTTATACCTTTATTTATATATCTGATTTATAGAGCACATAAGCAGTCCCATTGGCCCAACATGTATACACCAATTGTCGAGCATCTGTTTTTCCATTATTCCTACCCTGTTCTCCACTCATTCACATCAACAACCCCCCTATACTGTATATCAGGGGCATTATACAGCAGTTGATCTGCACATTTTTAGGATGCGAGAGAAACCTGAACATAGAACAGTACAGTACTGCAAACTCCACATAGATCGCACTAGCAGTTATGATTGAATCCAGATTACTGGGGCCTTGAGTATCCCATTCCTTAATCTGATATGTTTTTTCGGTGACATTTTCTCAGCCTGGCTTTCCCTAGTTAATGCACATTTTAAGTGAGAATGGGATAAAAAAATAAATTGAAATGCTTCAAGAATGAAATTGAAACATGGCAGATGTCCCGAGCACGTTAACTCTCTTTCCCACTCCTCTGATAGATTTACAGTGCAAAATGTCCTTGTCTCTCCAAACTGATCTAGATTTTAGACATTAGAGATACATCACAGGCCCACCGAGTCCATGCTGTCCAGCGATCACCCTGTACACTAGCACTATCCTATACACCAGACAATTTACAGAAGTCAATTAACCTATAAAGCTGTGTCTTTGTAATGTGGGAGGAAACCAGGGCACCTGGAGAAAACCCGCGTGGTCACAGGGAGAACGTGCAAATTCCATACAGACAGCACATGTGGTCAGGATTGAACCCGGGTCTCTGGTACTGTAAGGTAGCAACTCTACCGCTGTGCCGCCTCTATTAGTTCATCTTTGTCCACTGCTCAATATACTTTCTTAGATTTTAGGTCATAAAATAAAGTTTAGTGTACGTAATTGATTTACATAGCACAGCGTTTTCTATGCTCATGTAATACAAGTCTACAAGATAAATTGTGTCTGAAGACACCAATTGTTCTCTCTGGAGACGCAAGTAACTGCAGATGCCGAAATCATTGAGCTAAAAAACGTGCTGGAAAAACTCAGCATGTCGGGCAGCATCCGTGGAGTGAGTGGACAGACAACATTTTTGGTCGAGACCCCTTTTATAGACTGACTGTCTGAAGGGTCCCGACCTGACCCAAAACACCACCCGTCCCATCTACACTAGCCCCACCTGCCTGTATTTGGCCTATATGCCTCTCAGCCTGTCCTATCTATGTAGCTGTAGGGAGGAACTGCAGATGCTGATTTAAACCAAAGGTAGACACAGAATGCTGGTGTAATTCAGCGGGACAGGCAACATCTCTGGAATGAAGGTGTCAGTGAAGCTTCCATTCGAGGGTGAAGGGTCTCCATCCGAAACGTCACCCATTCCTTCTCTTAAGAGATGCGGCCTGTCCGGCTGAGTTACTCCAGCATTTTGTATCTATCTTCTATCTATGTAGCTGTCTAGTTAGTTCTTAAACGTTGCAATAGTCCCTGCCTCAACTACCTCCTCTATCAGCTCGTTCCATACACCCACCTCCCTTTGTGTGAAACAGTTACCCCTCAGATTCGTATTAAATCTTTCCCCCTTCATTTTAAACCTACGTCCTCTGGTTCTCGATTACCTGTTGTTCTCATCAGGAGAAATAAGGTTGGCAGCCCATAATTTCTTTTAATTATATAACTGTAAAATACAAGCAGGGAAAACACCAGCCCACAGTACAGTACCATGAAACATTACAAAATGATTTTCATATTATATGCAAAAACCTAAGCAGGTCTAGTTATTTTGAACTTTAAATGCAGGTAGGTAAATAAATTATGCATTTACAATTAAGAGAATTAAGTTTATTTAAAATTTAAATACAGAAAAAAACAATTCAATCACTTCTCTTTATCTGTAATTTTATCAGAATGATTAATATAAAATCAAGAGAGCCATCTGTCTTTAAAATAGTTTCTGAGGGTAGTAAATACTTATACAATGTGGGTCATGCACTAACAGAGCTTGTCAACAGACATCTGATTAAATTTAGTTTTGTTTAAGGGCCTGTCCCACTTACGCGATTTTTTCGGCGACAGGGTGATGCCTGTTTGATCATGAGTAGTCGCCATAAGAGTTGTACCTTTTTCTGGTCGCCGCTGGATTTTCAACATGTTGCAAATTTTCATCAACCTGCTGTGACTATGACGGGTGCCGGCAAGCCTCCGAAAATATTGCCTAAGTGGGACAGGCCCTTTAGAGATACAGCGCGGAAACAGGCCCTTCGGCCCACTGAGTCCGCAGCAACCAACGATCCCCGCACATTAACACACACTAGGGACAATTTGCATTTATACCAAGCCAATTAACCTACAAAACGGTTACAGAAGGAACTGCAGATGCTGGAAAATCAAAGGTACACAAAAATGCTGGAGAAACTCAGCGGGTGCAGCAGCATCTATGGAGCGAAGGAGATAGGCAACGTTTCGGGCCAAACCCTTCTTCTTTGGATTGTGGGAGGAAACCGAAGATCTCGGCGAAAACCCACGCAGGTCACGGGGAGAAGGTACAAACTCCGTACAGACAGCATCCATAGTCGGGATTGAACCCAGGCCTCTGGTGCTGCAAGCGCTGTAAAGGCAGCAACTCTACCGCTGATCCACCGTGCACCTGCGGCACCATAAATGATAGATATGCAGTTATATTCCTGCTGTGTGTCGCAACCAGAATGGAAGTATGAATCATCGGCCGCCTCTGGAGTACAAACATATTCACATGGACACCCATACATTCAATCGAGCTCTCATATTACATAAATCCAAAGGTCTGACTTACACACATACTCTTATTCGTACAAGCAGCAGAGCAAATCAATTCACTTTCTCTTCTTTAGATAATTATTCTTTATCAGTTTTATGCACCTTCGATGCCATTTGTTACAATACTTTGAAGACATGGTTACCATAAGATATTTTTTTGTTTATTTTCCAGCATTGTTTCAGTTTGGCTTATCAATACAGCATGGAAACAAGCCCTTCGGCCCACTGAGACAAGTAGACCAACGATCATCCCTGCACTAGTTTTATCCAACACACTAGGGACAATTTTACAGAAGCCAATTAACCTACAAACCTGCACATCCTTGGAATGTGGGAAGAAGCCGGAGTACCTGGAGAAAGCCCACATGGTCACAGGAAGAATGTACAAACTCTGTGCAGACAGCACCCATAGTCAGGATCGAACCCCGGTCTCTGGCGCTGTGAGGCAGCAACTCTACCGCTGTGCCACCCTGTTACTATCAGCTATAAAAATCTAAACCATTTGTCACCCAGCGATGGCCTCTATACAGATCAAAACACAAAGTTTCCTTAACTTCTGCTCACAATTTAAAAAACTCTTAAATAGGGTAGAGCTGATTTTGCTCAGAGCAGAAATTGTTGCAACCTTTTAACGAGGGTTGCTAATGCATTGGTGTTGGGGAGAGGGTGAGGCAGGAGCTGGAGGATGTATATTCTGAGGGCTTGATATATTAGTCAAAGTCTAAAGATGGTGTCAGGTCAGGAGAGCAGATGGGAACTGGAAGTTACAAAGGGTAAAAAAATATTGAACAGTGGTCAAAATAAGTTGAAATGAAGTCCAGCAAGAAAGCTAATACAGTGCATTTTTAAGTTGAAGAGGAACTTTGGCTGTCACTTTACACAAAGCAAATAAAGTGACGGAAACAATAAAAAAAAAATAATGGAATGTCAGCTTTTGGTGGATGGAATGCAACGGAGAGATCTTGCACAAACCCCACCTGGAGTACACTGCACTCAAAGAACAATGTAGTGGCATTAGATGAAGTGTGCGCGCAATTTCATCATGGTAAAGAGGATTCAATTATTTTGGGCTGTTGCATAAATTCCTATCTGAAGGTTAGCTGGAGGATTGAGGAGTTGGTCGAACATAAAATTACAGTGAATATTAAGGAGTAAAAGAAAATTGAAATCAAAAGCAGTATAAATGTCTAAGTTGAGAGATGAAGAACAATGAATGAAAGATATGCAAAAAAGTAACGATGATAAAGGAAACAGGCCATTGTTAGCCGTTTGTAGGATGAAAACGAGAAGCTAGTGCGAGTAGGGTGGACTTGTTTCCCTTATCTCTAACCAGTCTCAAGAAGGAACTCGACCCGAAACGTCACCCATTCCTTCTCTCCAGAGGCTACCTGTCCCGCTGAGTTACTCCAGCTTTTTATATCTATCTTCAGTTAAACCAGCATCTGCAGTTCCTTCTTACACACTAAATGTCTAAGTTGATTTCCTAAACAGATGTGGACACAGGGCCGACTAAAGGGTTTAAAACAGAGATGGATTTTTGTTGAGTAAGTGTTTGCGGAACAAGTATTTTTGTTTTAGAGAGTGGCGAGTGCCTGGAACGCGTTGCCAGGGGTGGTGGTGGATGCACATACGACAGTGATATGTAAGGGGCTTTTAATGAGATGCATGGATATGCAAAGAATGGAGGGATATGGATCGTGTGCAGGCAGCGGAGATTACCTTAACCTGGTATCATATTCAGCACAGACGTTGTGGGGAATGGGGCCTGTTTCTGTCCAGCACTGTTCTATGTTTGATATTCCAAAACCAACATCACAAGCAGCAACTTGTGGGTCATGCAGGCACTCTTCATTGTAAATTCAAATAACTCTGGGTCCGAAACAAAATAAGATTGACAATCAATAAGCACTTAAGGTCACTCAGCATTCGGATTTCCTTTCAAGTGTAGTTTTATCCTCATTTTGTGGCATATGTTTTGCCACTGACTATTTCATTGGCCTGTAAACTCAAAACGAATCCTTGAACTATGAGTGGGATAGTTATGATTTTTATATCTAACCTACACAGTTGTATGTACTTGTCTTCAAACTGCCATTTTCACTCAAATGTGACATATTTACCACTGTGATATAAAAAGACTAGTTCTATTTACAGAGGTGATGGCACATAAATGGAATAATTCATTCTAAACAAATGAACTGAATTAGCTCCATGAGCTTTAACGAGACAAGTCTTTCATACAGTGAAAACAATAGTTGTTTCTCTTAGTTTTTACCTATATTCTTGCCACTTTGTAATGGATTGTGCAAGACATTTAAACTATGCACATAACATCCAGTTGACTCTCACGGTCGACAAATTATAATTGCCAATGCTATTAATTTGGATCTTGAAGCCAGAATCTGTAACGTCCACGGTTTTCACTGTGACTCCAACTGAATCAACGGAACTGATTTCAGCCAAGCTCAGTATGATCACTGGATCCTTCAGTATGCGATGAGGAAAATTTACTTCCCGAATGTGCGGCCAAGCACAATTTTCCAAAGTTTCACAGAAAGTTCTCACTTCTCCTGACAGACCTGTTTCAAAGATAAGTGCTAAACGTTATTTTCAGCCACATAAATGCCATCCCCTCCCCTTCTGTAGTTTAGAGATACAGTGCTGAAACAGAACGTCCAGCCCACCAAGTCCACGCCGACCAGCGAGCCTCGCACGCTAGCACTATCCTACACACAAGGGACAATTTACAATCTTTACCAAAGCTAATTAGCCTACAAACCTGTATGTCTTTGGAGTGTGGGAGGAAACCGGAGCACCTGGGGAAAACCCACGCTGTCACAGGGAGAATGTACAAACTCTGTACAGACAACATCGGTAGTCGGGATCGATCTGGCGTTGTAAGGCAGAAACTCTACCGCTCTGCCACCGTGTTGCCCCAAATGCAAATGTCACTTCATACGCACTATAAAAACCACAATATAATGCTGCAGAAAAGACACAAAATGTTGGAGTATCTCAGCGGGTGAGGCAGCATCCCTGGAGTACATGGAGAGGTGACATTTCAGGTCGCGACCCTTGTTCAGACTGCAAGGGTGAAGAACAAAGTATGGCAGGTCATGAGGAAGAGTGGCGGGGCAGGAGAAAGCATGGCAGCTCCTATGTGTACTCACGCGAGGGAGGTTTTTGATAGGCAGATGTTTAGACAAAGGCCAGAGCTGATCACACACAAGGATTTGAAGTCGCAAATCGTGAAGCTAGAGGATTGATGAGGTACGAATTGTTTAGAATGTAGTTGCAGGGGGAGGGGGCAGAAAGGTGCAAGGTCAGCGAGGAGTCAAGGGAGGTGAAGGAATGGAAGGGAGGTCGGATGGTTCTACATATACAGAAAATTATTTTTTCAAATAAATCTCTGTGCAATTAATTTTGCTTCAAAAAATCTCAATTTTAATTGGTGTTCAGTGTGAATAAGATTGTTTCATTTGAACGCAAATCAAAAATGCAAGCTCCTCCAATGATTGCAGGCATTTAACGGATGAGTAGCTACTTGTCTATGCTCAAAAAGTAATTGATCTGATGCTGTTAAGGCCAGGCTGAAGTTTTTAGTAGTTTCAATTGCCCTCACAATCTGTCTCTGAATCATGCCATAATGTTTAGTTTTTAGAGATACAGCTTTGAAACAGGCCCACTAAGTCCGTGCCAACCAGCGACCACTCAAATACTAATACTACTCTACTTACCAGGAACAACTGACAGAGGCCAATTAACCTACAGACCTGCATGTCTTTGGAATCTGGGAGGAAACCAGAGCACCCAAAAAAAAACCACAGTCACAGGGAGAACATACAAACTCTGTACAAACAACACCTGTAGTCAGGATTGAACCCAGGTTTCCGGTGCTGTAAGGAAGCAACTCCACCGCTACGCTACAGTGCCGCCCAGTGGGAAAGAAAGAACTAGATTTCCACCCCAGTCAGTATCCAGCTAACCCTGTATTTGGTTTTGTGCAAAACTGGAGGGCATGTAAAATAAATGTAACACATAGATTTAAATGTGTCATCAAGGACAAGATACACAGTAACCAAAAAAGATGCAAGGTGCTGGAATAACTCAGCGGGTCAGGCAGCATCTCTGAAGAACATGGATAGGATGTATTTTGGGTTGGGACCCTTCTTCAGAGACCCGCTAAGTTACTCCAGCACTTTGTATCTTTTTCCCCCTTCAAACCAGCACTTGCGGTTCTTTGCGTCTCCACAGAGTAAACACTTTGACAAGGTAGTGGTGGAAAGATAGAACCATGGATCCACTTTGAGGGTGTCAAAGGTTACAGGGAGAAGGTAGGAGAATGGGGTTGAGAGGGAAAAATAGATCAGCCATGATCGAACGGTGGAGTAGACTGGATGGGCTGAATAGCCTTATACTGCTCCTTTGTCTTATGGTCTTGTGTGTGCACTTTTAGCATGAGAGTAAATTAGCAGAGATTTTTAATTAAAATCAAGGTGACATATTGAGATAAATGGATTACTTAAGGCCAGTGGCATTTACTATACCAGTCTGAAGAAGGGTCTCGACCCTGAAACGTCACCCATTCCTTCTCTCCGGAGATGCTGCCTGGCCCGCTGAGTTATTCCAGCATTTTGTGTCTATCTTCGCACTTACTATACCTGTGATCTAGCAATACTTACACTGCTCGACAGAACTCTTGAGATTTGTTTCAATTTTCACCAAACTTTTCTGCAGAGTATGAGATGTTTGATTCAAGGCATCTGCGAGTTGTTTATTTTGATCAGCCCCATTACTTTCAACCTGCAAAGAAACATCATATCCCTGATTCAATACATCTAGTTTGGACATAGAAACAGAGTACGGCACAGCACAAGACCAGGCCCTTTGGCCCACAATGGCCTAACATAATGCCAAGATAAATTAATCTCACAATCCATATGCCTCCATTCCCAGCACGTTTGAAAGCCTCTTTAATGCCACTGTCATATCCGACTCCACCATCACCCCGGGTAGCATGTTTCCAGCACCCACCATTCTCTGTGTAAAAAACGTCCCCCACACATCTCCTTTAAATTTTGCCCCTCTCACCTTAAAAGCTTCGCCCTCTAGTCATAGAGTAATAGATTCACAGGCCCTTTGGCCGAACTTGACCACACCGACCAACATGTCCCATCTACACTAGTCCCACTTGCCTGCGTTTGGCCCATATCCCTCTCGACCTCTCTTGTCCAAGTACCTGTCTAAAGGTTTCTTAAATGTTGCGATAGTTTTCTTGAACGTTGCGATTGTCACCTTTAGTAATGTCTAGTGTTTGACTTTTCCCCCCTGGAAAAAAGGTTCGGACCTTCTACCCTCTCGATACCTCTCATTATTTCATATATATTTCAACCAGGCCTACGCGCAACCTTTGGCTTTCTAGAGCAAACAATCTGTAGGGATTTGTAGGCAGCAATCAACACATACAACCTCGTGCCACTGTTTTCAACTCGCACTTTGAATGAGCTAGCATGATTAAAGGGCAAGATATTATCCATGCGGAGCTAGACATAAATGCTGGATAAACTCAGAGGGTGAGGCAGCATCTATGGAGCAGGATCCATAGGAATAGGCCACGTTTCGGGTCGAGACCCTTCTTCAGGTGGAGCTATACATTTTAAGGCAATGTGACCTTGCTAAGATACAAAAGGTTTTGCTTTGTCATCATAACATGAGTGTGTATGACTTGGAGTGTGTTAGTTATATTGTATATCAGCACAACCTTACAGTCAGTTCAGTTTTCTGTAATGGTTTCCCCTTTAAATATCAACAGTTAATCTTACCTTAATTAACTATTGACAGGCAGGACCTCATTGAAACTTATCAAAAGTGAAAGGCCTAGATAGTGGGTGTAGAGAGGATGTTTCTACTAGTGGGAGAGTCTAGGACCAGAAGCTATAGCCCCAGAATAAAAGGACGTACCTTTAGAAAGGAGATGAGGAGGGATTTCTTTAGTCAGAGGGTGGTGAATCTGCGGAATTCATAGAAAACATAGAAAATAGGTGCAGGAGGAGGCCATCGTCCCTTCGAGCCAGCACCGCCATTCATTGCGATCATGGCTGATCGTGCCCAATCAGTAACCCGTGCCTGCCTTCTCCCCATGTTCCTTGATTCCACTAGCTCCTAGAGCTCTATCTAACTCTCTCTTAAATCCATCCAGTGATTTGGCCTCCACTGCCCTCTGTGGCAGGGAATTCACAAATTCACAACTCTCTGGGTGAAAACGTTTATCCTCACCTCAGTCTTATTCTAAGACTGTGGCCCCTGGTTCTGGACTCGCCCAACATTGGGAACATTTTTCCTGCATCTAGCTTGTCCAGTCCTTTTATAATTTTATGTTTCAAAAAGATCTCCCCTCATCCTTCTAAACTCCAGTGAATACAAGCCTAGTCTTTTCAATCTTTCCTCATATGACAGTCCCGCCATCCCAGGGATCAATCTCGTGAACCTACGCTGCACTGCCTCAATCACAAGGATGTCCTTCCTCAATTTAGGGGACCAAAACTGGACGCAATACTCCAGATGTGGTCTTACCAGAGCCCTATACAACTGCAGAAGAACCTCTCTACTCCAATACTGAAATCCTCTTGTTATGAATTAATTGCCATAGAACTTCCAGTGATAATTGCAATGGGCTCTCAAGTTGCCGAGTGCCACCGCCCCCCCGCCCCCTCCCCCCTGGTCATTCAACCCCCCGTCCCCTCACCCGGGTTATTCATGATTTAAGTTTAAAAAAAACAAAACCACCTTTTAAAACACCAGCTAACAGTGGTGTCACAATACTTGTGCCCCTCAATGGCACAGTGAAACAGAATATTCCACCACCTTCCAGTGACGTCAGGGGGAGGGTATTCATTTCAAAAACAGCTTCATCAGCTCCCCAACGCACACCGTTGGTCTAGTTTATAATAAAAACTCCTGTGTGGGTGAAGTTGTGTGAAACGGGTGCCAAAGAAATTTGAGTGAAATTAAGATTTAGCCAGAGGGTTTTAGCAAAATCAGCAAAGATCATGTGTCTGCAAGTGTTATTCATCTTGTCTCATCTTATTCTGATCTACAATGAAGCAAACCATGATATAACTTGCACAATTCATGGGGAAGATAAAGAAAAATGACAGCTCAGAATGTAGTTGAGTTGGATTTGAATGGAAAATGTTCCACATGTCTGCACAAACACATTTGGACAGAGCCATCTTCATTGTCAGGAGGAACAACCGTGTACTTGGCAGTGAATCGCTGAAATATGCATTAATGTGGAGTCACTGCACAAGACAGTCAAAAAATCCACAAAAAGGAAATTCAATCTGAAAATACAAAGCTTACTGTAATGGTTTATACTGTTTCTAATTGGAGAACTAAAACACACTACTTTTGCTTTGCACTTATAATTTCTGTTGTTTAAGAGTGTGAACTGAAGCCAAACAAACTGTGTCTAACAAATCCACAATGCCAGGTCAGCTCATTCCAAGCGCAGTGTAGAATGCCAGATTTTCTGTTGTGCTGAAGCAAAGCAAGAATTTCATTGTCCTATCAGGGACACATGACAATAAACTCACTTGAACTTGAACTTGAACTACTAAAAATGTAATGTAGTGAATGGATGAATGAACTTGTCCTTGTTATAATTTTATATTACAGCATTAAAGTCAAAAATAAAACTCAAAACAATAAATCACAGTAGATCTCTAATGTCTAAAAATGCTGGACACAAAGTGCTGGAGTAACCCAGCTGGTCTGGCAGCATTTCTGGAGCTACAAGCCTGGCAAAACTAATGGAATGGAGACAAAATTTCAACGAGACACTGGTAGCCAGCAGCCATTTTGCTCAAAGCTACATATTCATTTCAAAATGGGGTGCTGCCAACCAACAATAGTTTGCCATTCTAAGAAGCAAAAAGCACAATCTACTGACATAGTGAAGAATTCCATCCAACAGACGCAATGGGCTCTCCTATCGAAACTACCTTAATGCACTTTGTTCATTGATTTGTGAAGAATCAGGGAGTGAATTTCGATTCCAGCAAGTTTAAAACCAGAAGAATTAAAAAAAAAAAAGATACATTTAGTTTATTTCCGGATACAGCATAGAAACAGGACCTTGACCGAGTACACGCTGACCATCAATAATCCAGCTGGCCACAGACTATTTTTTTAACCAAAAATAATTTAAAATCAAAATGATATGTACAGTACAAAAAATACAAATAAACTCACCCCCATAATACAAAATAAAGCAAATATTCTTAAATATTGCATATTAAATCACTATTTCCCCATCTTTATTGAGGGTACATATGCTGAACACAATAATCTAAATGTGGCCTCACCAATGTCTTAAAATCTTCTCTGCACCCTTTCCAGCTTGCATGCTCCTTGGAAAATAATTCATATTTTGAGAATAACAATAAATTTGAATTTATTTGGGGAATAGGTTGGCCGAATCTGATGAATAAATGCTAACGTGAATGATGTTTAGTGCAAGATAAAGTCTTGTAAAGACTGATCAAAGATAGTCGAGGAGCTCTAATGAGTAGATAGCAAGTGAGGACTGCTCTCTAGTTGTTGGTAGGATGGTTCAGTTGCCTGATAACAGTTGGGAAGAAACTGTCCCTGAATCTGGAGGTGTACATTTTCACACTTCTATATCTTTTGCCCCATGGGAGAGGAGAGGGTGGCCTGGGTGCAACATGTCCTTGATTATGCTGGTGGCCTTGCCGAGGCAGAGGGAGGTATAAATGGAATCAATGAAAGGGAGGTTGGTTTGTATTGCTGGTCTGGACTGCGTCCACAATTCTCTGCAATTTCGTGCGGTCTTGGATGGAGTTGTTCCCAAAATTAGTTCAGCTACTTCAACTGTTTGAAAGGGGTGAAAGATTGCAACCTTCACGTGGTCCACCCTGTTTCGACGAATGCAATCAACCCTGCGTGCACAATCAAATGGAACAAGTTGTCCTACAACTTTAGGCTGTGCATACCCTACGCAAGAAGAAGAACTGTTTGAAATACCTCGGCAAAGTATCGATTTTTGTAATTAAAAACTGGTAATATGTGTTCTAAAATCAACCAGATTTGAGTTACCATGGGAATATATTTTCTCAACTAACTTTTCAGCTTACAAACAGTTCATTAGGTAAACCCGACCTTTCAAGTTGGCATGCACACCTTGTTCTTCAGTCATTGCCCAAACGACTTTAAGAATCAGGTGATGAAATATCTTGATTGGCCCGGTTTCAAAGATAATACTTACTTTGGATTGGAACTTGGATCAAACACCTGTTAATGAAGATCAGTCAATCCAAGAGCAGGAGAAAGAAACCATGTTAACAACTCTGTGAGACGTTTTATCGCAACCGATCAAGCCAAGGGGTCTGAACTTTTACGTGGTGGGAGGGTTGGATTACCTTTGCGACGTGGATCTGCAGGTTGGCTAGTATTTCATCCATTTTACTAGTTCTCTTTTGCAGCTCACTGAGATCATCAACGACCGTGCTTCGAACCGCGCTCTCCAGCTCTTCCATGGAAATCTTCTCCTTCTGCAACCGCTCGCCCATTTTCCTGGAACGGACACAGCAGGGAACATGACATCACCCGAGCAGTGTACACTTTATGCACAGCACAGAATCTCAAATACAGTAAACCCTCCGTATAACGGAATGGTTGGGTTAACATACGATAAGAGAAGAGCCATTGGGTTCAGGTCTTTTCATAGAGCGCTTTTTATAAACTTTTTGGCCACGGCCTTCTTGGGTTTTTCTGATTTTTGCTTTAGAGTCAGTCATACAGTGTGGAAACAGGCCCTTCGGCCCAACTTGTCCACACCGACCCACATGCCCCATCGACCCACACTGCCTGCATCAGGTCCATATCCCTCTACACCTGTCCTATCCATGTACCTAAGAAGGAACTGCAGATGCTGGAATATCGAAGGTACACAAAAATGCTGGAGAAACTCAGCGGGTGTAGCAGCATCTATTGAGCGAAGGTAATAGGCAACGTTTCGGGCCGAAACCCTTCTTCAGTCTGAAGAAGGGTTTCGGCCCGAAACGTTGCCTATTTCCTTCGCTCCATAGATGCTGCTGCACCCGCTGAGTTTCTCCAGCATTTTTGTGTACCTATCCATGTACCTGTCTAATTGTTTCTTAAATGTTAAATTCTACTAGTTCCACAAGTCTACGCAGTCATTCAATCGTGGCTGCTCTATCTTTCCCTCAACCCCATTCTCCTGCATTCTTCACATAACCCCGACATTCTTTTACTAATCTAGAATCTGTGAATCTCCGCCTTAAAAATATCCATTGGCTCGTCTGGGATTTTGTCGACTTCTTGGCTGTCTTCACCTTTTTGACGTGGGGGGGGGGGGGGGGCATGGGCAGCCAGAGGGGGCAATGAGAGATGGGGATGGTGTGGGCAGCAGGGTCTGTAAGCATTAGGGGAGGTGGTGCGAGCTGGGATCGGCATGGGAAGCAGTTGGTAGGGCTGTCCGCCACAACCAAAATCTGTTATAACGAGGGTACACAAAAATGCTGGAGAAACTCAGCGGGTGTAGCAGCACCTATGGAGCGAAGAAAATAGGCAACGTTTCGGGCCGAAACCCTTCTTCAGACCCTTCTGTGAAAACGAGGTCCGTTAAAACGAGGGTTCACTGTATATCAAAAGCATTAAGCAACAGAGCTGTTTTCCTTCTTAAAAACATATTCCCTTTTTGAGTGCATTCAGACACAAATCTCCAAGCCAGCAGTCATAAATATTTTCCAACCTGACATCTTCCAGTTGCTCTTTGCTGGCCAGGTGCTCAACTTGCTGGAATGAAGCATAGTTTTTCAGTTCCGATAATTCGTTGCTCTGCCGTGCTAACTGGGTCTGAATAGCATCAGTTGCCTGGGTTGTCTGGTTAACTTGTTTTGTCAAATCAGTCACACTGTTGGAGAGGGAATGAAGATTATAGTTCATCAGCTCTTTGATTGTGTTGATGTCCTCAACGCTTTGTAGGTCCTGCCTCGCTGCCTCTAGGCTTGCCATCCGACTTGTTAAACTTGTCAAAGAAGCAGACAGCGAGTCTGTGTTCTCCTCAAGTTTGGTAGTTACAACTTTCATACGTGCAACTTGCTGCTCTGCCTGTGCAAGGTCAACTTCCCGAAGAACTTCAACCATATCCTCCAGGCGCTTCAGATCGTTCTTCTTCAGCAAGTCTTTCCTCAGCTCACTCAGGCTGGTGCTCATCTCCAACTGGAGCCCAGTCACCTTACTGTTCAGGTTAGCTGCCTGAATCTGTGCCACAGCCTCCGCTGCCTGATCCAATTTCCTTTTAGAATTAGTCCAAGTAATCTCGAGATCCTGCAACCTTTGTTCGTGAGTTTCTGTGATCAGCAGCTGAAATAAAAGCAGAAATATATTTTTCAGAGCAGATGTAAAAAGATACAAAGTGCTGAAGTAACTCAACGGGTCAGGCAGCATCTCTGGAGAACATGCGTAGGTGACATTTCGGGTCGGGACACTTCATTAAACTGATCATTCTGAAGAAGGGTCCCGACTCAAAATGTCATCTAATTATCTTCTCCAAATAGGCATCTCTGGAGAACATGCCAATGTGACATTTCCAGTTGTGACCCTTCATCAGACTGAGAGGGAGATAGATCAGCCACGATTGAATGGCAGAGTAGACTTGATGGGCTGAATGGCCTAATTCTGCTCCTATGTCTTATGGTCTAATGCTGAGTGTTCACGTTACTTCACTCAACCCATTGGCACTAGTTATTTTTAGTTTAGTTTCAACACACAGCGAGGAAAACATGCCCTTCGGCTCACCAAGTCCGCACCGACTAGCGATCCCTGCATATTAACATTATCCTGCACACTTGCGGCAATTTACATTTATACCAAGCCAATTAACCTGTACATCTTGGGAGAGTGGGAGGAAACCAAAGATCTCGGAGAAAACTCACGCGGTCACGAGGAGAATGTACAAAGTCTGTACAGACAATACCCGTGTAGTAGTGTTTACCATGAAGGTCGGAGAGAATCAGCAGCCAGAAGCAGCGAGAGCGAGTATTGGCTGGAAGTAGGTGAGTCAGAGAGAATGAAGATTTTTAAAAAGAACGCTCAAGGCCAGTTCAAGCACCCGTAGTCAGGATTAAACCTGGGTCTCTGGTGCTGTAAGCGCTGCAAGACAGCAATTCTACCGCTGCAACACCAATGGATCATTGAACGGTGTCTGAGGAAGTTAGAACCTGTATTGGGGGGGGGGGGGGGGGGGGGTGGGAAACAGGTGGTCAAATATAGAAGGAATATTGTCAGTTCAGATGTCAGAGCAGACATGGATGTGACGGTGGTATCCGTCACATCCATGTCTGCTCTGCCATCTGAACTGACAATATTCCTTCTATATTTGACCACCT
The DNA here is from genome assembly GCF_010909765.2 of Amblyraja radiata. Lineage (NCBI taxonomy): Eukaryota > Metazoa > Chordata > Chondrichthyes > Rajiformes > Rajidae > Amblyraja > Amblyraja radiata. The sequence continues at coordinate 15,070,551 of NC_045979.1, forward strand.
ATTTCCCACCCCCCCATACAGGTTCTAACTTCCTCAGACACCGTTCAATGGCATGAACGTTGAATTCTCCCCGGATGGCATGAACGTTGAATTCTCCCCGGATGGCATGAACGTTGAATTCTCCCTCATATTCCGCCTGGGTTGCTTGCATCCGGATGGCATGAACGTTGAATTCTCCCGTCATATTCCGCCTGGGTTGCTTGCGTCCGGATGGCATAAACGTTGAATTCTCCCTCATATTCCGCCTGGGTTGCTTGCGTCCGGATGGCATGAACGTTGAATTCTCCCAGTTTTGCTAGCCCTTGCTGTCTCCTCCCCTTCCTTAACCCTCGAGCTGTCTCCTCCCATCCCCCCGCCATCGGGCTCCTCCTCCTCCCTTTTCCCTTCCTTCTCCCCCCCACCCCCCATCAGTCTGAAGAAGGGTTTCGGCCCGAAACGTCGCCTATTTCCTTCGCTCCATAGATGCTGCTGCACCCGCTGAGTTTCTCCAGCATTTTTGTGTACCATGGATGTGACGGATTTGTCAGTTAAGATGAGCTCCATTTCCTCCACACAGATGGTACCTGACATGCCGAGGCAGTTGGAGGTTCCCCAAGACACTGCATTCAACATTGTTTGATTTAAACAGAGGATCTATCTGTATGCAAAACTCCAGAAATTACCGACGCTTCGAAAATATATTCCTTGACACTCCCCAACTTATGCAATAGGTGTCTTATGTAAACTCGCACTTATGTAAAACATTCTGTACTCATTCCCTAGCGCAATCAAGGCAGTTTGTAATTTCCACAACACTATACGATCACTCAAGTTTACATCAGAAACAAGCCGGCAATGGTGGCGGTGCTTACCCAGAAGGCCATGCACCACAGAAAGTGCCATGACGGTGAGACTCAGGCTTGCAATGGCGGTGGTGCTAACTAACAAAATAGCACATATTATTCTTTAAAATAAAGATATGGCCCAGACCCATGCCTGTTGTACAAGAATGTTGTCTGAATCATCTTAAGTGGATGGATTAGAGAAATGGGAGCTGAACTCGTTGAAACAGAAGTTACAAAGCTGAACTGATAAATGTATCTAAGATAGTGAAGGATGGATATATGTCTCCTCAGATCCTGGTGAACTTCTACCGCTGCACCATCGAGAGCATCCTTACCAACTGTATCACAGTATGGTATGGCAACTGCTCTGTCTCCGACCGGAAGGCATTGCAGAGGGTGGTGAAAATTGCCCAACGCATCACCGGTTCCTCGCTCCCCTCCATTGAGTCTGTCCAAAGCAAGCGTTGTCTGCGGAGGGCGCTCAGCATAGCCAAGGACTGCTCTCACCCCAACCATGGACTGTTTACCCTCCTACCATCCGGGAGGCGCTACAGGTCTCTCCGTTGCCGGACCAGCAGGTCCAGGAACAGCTTCTTCCCGGCGGCTGTCACTCTACTCAACAACGTACCTCGGTGCCTGCCAATCACCCCCCCCCCCCCCCCCCCCGGACACTCCTCCCACAGGAAAAACACTATGTCTGTATATATGCTAATGTAAATATTTATTCAAATCATATGCTATGTCGCTCTTCCAGGGAGATGCTAAATGCATTTCGTTGTCTCTGTACTGTACACGGACAATGACAATTAAAGTTGAATCTGAATCTGAATCTGATGTATTTAAGATTAGGGAGGAGAGATAGAAGGTAGATAAAGAAACATTATCAGCAGTGGCTGAGTGACCAAGAACTGGGAACCATTGAGTTATTTCTCTAATTTCAACATTGATTTCTCTAATTTCAAATAACCCCTGCATACCTTCGCTTTCCCCCTTATCGCACCCTAGTTGTCCCACTGTTTGCATCCTTGTATCCCTGCATTATCATCTCTTGCCCAGCCAACAATGGGCCATTATGGGCTCCACCCTTCCTTGACCATCTGTTGGTGGTCCTGCTTTGTTCTGGCATTTTCTTACCTCCAGTTTCCTCCCCTCTACTTTTAATGTGAAGGGTCTCAACCTGAAACATCACCCATCCTCTTTCTCCAGAGATGCTGCTGGCCCACTGAGTTACTCCTGCACTTTGTGATGATCTTTGGTATAAACCAGCATCTGCAGTTCCTTTCTACTCATAGTTATGCTGATTGGCAAAAGGGATGATAAGTGATACGAGGAAACTCTTTCTTGTTAAAGGCTCTAGAATATCCTTCTGAACTGTAATGAAGGATGAGGAACAGCTTCTACAATTATACCATCACATTGCTGAACTCGGAGTCCCGCCGATAGATTTCTCCGGTCCCTCCGTCCCCATTGTTTAATTATTCTGTATTTTTGATTATTCTGTATCTTCTTTTTTTTTTAATTTCTATATGCACTACTACTACGGACTGACGCAAAACTGCATTTCGTTGTACCCATACTCAGTATTTGTGCAATGACATTAAAGTTGAATTGAATTGAATTGAATCCCATGACTGCAAAGCTTGAACAGCATCCATGCCTTGCTATATCCAAACACGCCAGTTGCATTACATTATCTGCATCAAATTAGAGTAATAATCATTGAGTCTTACAGTGTGGAAACAGGTCTTTCAGCCAAACTTGTCCACTTTGGCCAATATGTCCCATCCGCACTAGTCCCACCTGGCTGCATGTGGCCCATATCCCTCTAAAGCTGTTCCTGCCTCAACAACCTCCTCCAGCAGCACACTCCATACACCTACCACCCTTTGCGTGAGAAAGTGACCCCTCAGGTTCCTATTAAATCTTTGCCCCCTCACAATGGAGGAGGCCTAGGACAAATGGGTCTGTGTGAGAATGGGAAGGGCAATGAAAGTGTTTAGTAACCAGGAGATCAGGTAGGTCCAGGCGGACTGAGTGAAGGTGTTCTGCGAATCGATCGCCCATTCCCTTCCCATTCCCACACTGACGTTCTGTCCTATGCCGTCAGAGTGAGGCTAAACGCAAATTGGAACAAATTGCATCTCATATTTCGCTTGGGCAGCTTACAACCCAGGGCTATGGTCTATTGATTTCTCTAACTTCAAGTAACCCCTGCATTCCCTCTCTCTCCATCCCCCCCCACACCAGCTTTTCGTTCTCACCTAGCAAACAACTAACAATGACCTGTTCCTTTACCAGTGTTTAAGAAGGAACTGCAGATGCTGGAACATCGAAGGTAGACAACAATGCTGGAGAAACTCAGCGGGTGAAGCAGCATCTATGGAGCGAAGGAAATAGGGTCGACCCGAAACGTTGCCTATTTCCTCCGCTCCGTAGATGCTGCCTCACCCGCTGAGTTTCTCCAGCATTTGTGTTCCTTTACCATTGTTAATTTTTTTCCATATATTTCATTCATTTGTTCTAAATCTCTCTACATCATCGTCTATATCTCTCGTTTCCCTTCCCCGTGAGTCTCAGTCCGAAGAAGGGTCTCAGCTCGAAGTGTCACCTAACCCTTCTCTCCAGAGATGCTGCTGCCTGTCCCGCTGAGTTGCTCCAGCATCTTGTGTCTGTCCAACTTCGGTTTAAACCAGCGTCTGCAGTTCCTTTCTACGCACATCACCTATCCATGTTCTCCAGCGACTCTGCATGCCTGACCTTACTCCAGCATCTTGGTGTCCTATCTCCAGCATTTGGAGCATACCTTCTCGTTCAGCTCACCCACTTGGCCTTGGATCATTTCAAGCTGAGAGAGCTTCTTCTGCAGGATTTGGATGGTGTGATCCAGGTTGTCGATGGTGCTGAGCTGCTGCTGAATGAACCAGCCGCCGATCCCACCGCCGGCCAGAAGCAGGAGGATGAGAATCCACAGCAAGATCCCCCCGGCCGGGCTGGCCGGAGAATCGGACACATCCTTGCTGTCAGCTCGGGGGGAGTTGTCCTCGCCCCGTTGGCCGCTTCTCCCCTTCCGATTTCTCATTGTTGCAAACTTTTGCAAAACTTTTTTTTCTGTTCGCTCCCAAGTTTCGCCCCTCCTGGAGTGGGAATTGATTTGATTGACAGCTGGTCCCCGGGGATAGAGGCGGGGCCACGGCTGTCGGCCAAACACAGGCAAGACGCGGTGCTTGACAGGCGCTTGTGCCATTCACAGGAGGCCACCCGGCTTTACACGAACCAATCTCAAACCTGCACTGTGACACTGAAAGGCATGGAAAATCCTAATGTGCTTTGCATGCATTTTAACTCTTATGCTGCATTAGGAATTGTGGTGGAAAGACTGAGTAAAATACACTTATATAGTCATACAGCGTGGAAACAAGTCTTTCGGCCCAACTTGCCCACACCGGCCAACATGTCCCATCTATTTCCTTCGCTCCATAGATGCTGCTGCACCCGCTGAGTTTCCCCAGCAATTGTGTGTACCTCCCTCCAAACCTAGCCTATCCATGTACCTGTCTAAATGTTTTAAAAACATTGCGATAGTTTTCTTAAATGTTGTATCTGCCTAAATGTTTCTTAAATATTGTGATAGTCCCTGCCTCAACTATCTTCTCCGGCAACTCGTTCTACACACCCACCTCCTTTTGTGTAAAAATGTTACCCTTCAGAATTCTATTAAATCTTTTCCCCTTCACCTAAAAACCTATGCCCTCTGGTTCATGATTCCTCCAACTTTGGGCAAGAGATTCTGTGTAATTACCCGATCTATTTCTCTCACGATTTTATACAGAGTTAAATCAACGTAACAAATATGCTGTATTGCTAACATGGGCTTTGCAATGTTAGAATCAATGCATGAAGAACAGTGTAATCGAGCTATACACTATGGAAACAGACCCTTCGGCCCACCTTATCCACACTAAACAATTTGGCATTCTGAGGGAGATCCATTTGCTTGCATTTGCCCCATATCCCTTTAAACCATTCCAGGTTCAGGAACAGCTTCTTAGTCTGAAGAAGGGTCTCAACCTGAAACATCACCTATTCCTTTTCTCCAGAGATGCTGTCTGATCCGCTGATTTTCTGCAACATTTTATATCTATCTTTGTCCTTTTTCCCTACAGCCATCAGGTCACTAAACCTTACAACCTCCAAATAAGCTCTCAAATATATAGACTTGGGGGAGTTGGTTTCGTCTTTTTGCATCAGGGTGAATGGTTGCACAGTGGAGTTGCTGCCTTACAGCGCTTGCAGTGCCGGAGACCCGGGTTCGATCCTGATTACGGGTGCTGTCTGTATGGAGCTTGCACATTATCCCCATGAGATCTTCGGTTTCCTCCCACACTCCAAAGACGTACAGTTTTGTAGGTTAATTGGCTTGGTATAAGTCTAAATTGTCCCTGGTGTGTGTAGGATGCTGTTAATGTGCAGGGATCGCTGGTCGGCGTGGACCCGGTGGGCTGAAGGGCCTGTTTCCATGCTGTATCTCTAAACTAAACTTACAATGTTTACATATTCTGTTGTGCTGCTGCAAGTAAGAATTCCATTATTCTTATTGGGACAAATGACAATAAAGCACACTTGATTCTTGAACCCTGCCTGTCCATACAGTCTGAAGAAGGGTTTCGGCCCGAAACGTCGCCTATTCCCTTCGCTCCATAGATGCTGCTGCACCCGCTGAGTTTCCCCAGCAATTTTGCGTACCTGTACATATATCTGTCCAGATGTCTTTTGAAAGTTGTGATCAGAATTGTATCTACTTCTCTCACTTCCTCTAGCAGGTCATTCCAGATGCAAACTACACTCTGAGTGAAAAAGTTGCCTCCGAGGTCCCTCTTAATTCTCTTCCCTCTCACCTTAAGCCTACACCCTGTGAATGCTTGAGGACCTGGAAGTTGGATTATAATGTGAGAATGTGAGTCATTTTCTCTAGTCGAAGAAATAGAAAGGCAGAGTAGTTTTTTAACGGTGGGAGATTGCAAAGGAAAGCATAAATCTCTGTATATAAATCACTGAAGCTTAATATGCAGGTAAAACAATTGGAAACACAGATGGTATTTGGCCTTTATTGTAAGAGAATTTAGTACAAAAATAAATATGTCTTACTGCAATTAGATAAGGCACCTGCAATATTGTGTGCAGGTCTGGCTTCCCCACTGCAAGAAAAATAAATTTGCAAAGTGCAAGTGTAATGAAGGATCTCTGGATTGTTTCCTGGAATAATGGCCAGGATTGTCCTTTAAGGAAAGATTAAGCACACTGGGTCTTCTTGCAGTTTAGGAGAAGGAGAGATGATCTCATTGATACTTGTCAAGTGGTTCAGTGGGATGGATGCAGGGTAGTTCCTCCTGGCTCTGGCATTGTGAACCACCAATCACAGTCAAAGTCAGCAATAAATGATGGATGAGAGAGACACAAATCTTCACACAGCCAGTTATGAATCCTTTGATTCTCAACCCAAAGCAGCTGTGGAGACTGATATTGAGTATAGGCAACACAAATATGGATGCATTTTTGCACAGCAATGGAATCAAGGGACATGAGTATAATATCGAAAAATGGCATTGGAATAAAAGATTAGACATGATCTTATTGAATGGATAAGGAAGGACAAGCGAACAATTTGTCCATTCCTGCTTCTGTTTTTATTAATTATATTGCACTTCATGGATTATTTTCAGAAACTGTCATTAACTGTCTTTGAAGCTATAAACATTCTGAGTATCAGGCACAGTCCAGATGCAAGCTGCTCTACCTAAAACGTCACAGTATTACACGATTTGTACCCAAATGTTAACGTAAACTAATGGGCAGCTTACATGTATCATTTTAATATAAAACAATTAGTATTTGTGAAATGTGATACAAATTTAAAATATTGTATGGGTCATGGACATCAAGTAGTTTTAAATGTTTTATTTATATGATTCACCAAAGAGAAATCAAGAACATTACAATTGTAGTGTAACAGCAGAATTTAAATTGAAAGGAATATTTCCTCATCATAATTGCTCTTCGTAGACTTGTTAGAGCAATTTGCACACCACAACTCAACATAAACATATATTTCCCTATAGTCTGAGTACATTTTCACTACTTTGCCTTTTGTATTTATATTTGCCCTCTTCATGCAAATAAAGACAATATCAGTAGTCAACACGGCCCAAGAAAAAGGAACTGCCTTCTTTTTAACTGATGATCTAGTGAGATGAAATGGCTAGTTTATGGCTGAAGGCTAAATTTCCGGCTTTATAAATACAGTGAACTTGAGCATTCAATGTGGCAAAATGTCATTAAGTATTCTCCAGTGTAGGTCTGCATATATTTCTAGTTTGAAAAAACACGATAAATCATGGAAATGGCAGTGCACAGCATAAAGGAAGCATTAGTGAGCAGTAATGACATTTACTTTTGCCAACTTGACACTACTGAAAATGAAATACATGTATCATTTATTGGAATATAGAACAACTCTGAGCAACTCTCTATAAAACAACAAATAATCTATAAATCAAATGATGCCACAACAAAACGCAGAACAAAGTTTGGCAATCAGGTTAAATGCAGACTTAACAATTCTCCCAGGGTAATTTACTTTTGCTCTGCCTATTCTTTGTGTTTTTTTGAAGATGAATCAACATTCAAACTCACAATGCATCTGAAGTGATTCAGTGGTAATGACACGAGCTAATGTTTTTTTTCCATCCAGGTTGCTTATCCATAAATGCAAAAACTCTTTGTAAAGTTGCTTCATTCTGTAAAGCAAAAGTGAAACAATATTTGTTTTTGCGTCTTTATTATTCACCTACATCAGTACCTGTATATTAAAATATTGGTGTATTGAAATAAACCATGTATGATATTGCGTATAGTTTATTGTCACATGTACCGAGGTACAGTGAAAAGCTTTTGTTGCGTGCTAACCAGTCAGCAGAAAGACAACGCATGATTACAATCCAGCCATCCACAATGTACAAATATCATGTATCTGTACACAGTAAATGGCTCAATTGTAATTATGTATTGTCTTTCTGCTGACTGGCTAGCACACAACAAAAGTGTTTCACTGTTCCTCGGTACACGTAACAATAAACTAAACTGAAACTGAACTGATAAAGCAAATAATGTGAATAACGTTTAGTGCAAGATAAAGCCAGTAAAGTCTGATCAAAGATAGTTTGAGGGTCTCCAATGAGGCAGATAGTAGTTTAGGACTGCTATTGGGGTGTTGGTAGAATGGTTTAATTGCCTGATAACAGCTGGGAAGAAACTATGAAAGTGGCAACCAAAACTAATTATTTGGCAAAACTCATAAATCTGCACTGAAATAACGTTCATGTATGATATAATGCCACAGGGTCATAGATTAATGTAGTGCAGACACAGTCATTTCAGCCCAACTTGCCCATTACAACTATGATGCCCCATTTACACTAGTCACACTTCCCCTCACTTGGCCAATATCCGTCTGAGCCTCCGAGGCTGTTATGTTACAGTGTCAGTATATATTATATTGTCTTAACCTAATTATGGGATTATGGCATTCTATTCTGATGGGGAGAATGGAAATGTAATCAAATTATTTCCTCTCCACAGGCTACAACACAAAATAAATGAAGCTCTTAGATTGGCTGGCAATGTGACAGATCAAAGCAGACAATGATCAAGGAAATGTAGAATGGTTCAATGTTGGCTGAGGGGAATGTGGCAATGAAGCAAGCAACCAGTAAAATTAATCAGGACAATGAAACTAGTAGGAGAACTAGGGTGGGGGAGGGATAGAGAGAGAGCAAAAGCAGGGTCACTTGAAGTTAGAGAAATCTGACAGTGGAGGAGGCCCAGGACAGAATGGTCCGTATGAGAATGGGAGGGGGAAGTGTTTGCTCAGTCCGCCTTGGCCTACGTGATCTCCCAGTTGCTAAGCACATCGGGTGCTGTCTGTGTGGAGTTTGCAAGGTTTCCATGTGACCAACTGTGTTTCCTCCAGGTTCAAAGGTGTGCGGGTTTGTAGGTCCACTGGCCTCTGTAAATTGCCGCTAGTGTGGAGGGAGTGGATGAAAAGTGGGATGAATGGGTGATCCATGGTCGGTGTGGACTCAGTGGAATGAAGGGACTGTTTCCAAGCTGTATCTCTGTATATTATCTTCCATGAACTCAAGCCACACACATATGTAATTAAAATGTGAAATCCCTGTGTTTACCTCTGATGGTTAACCTGGTGGAACAGGTAGCTTTCCCAGCAGAATTCTCTGCCATAACCATGTATTCTCCATTTTCTCTTGGGCTTGCATTAAAGATGCAAAGGGAACACACCCCACAGACATTTGTCGACCAGAAGTTTGCATAGTTCCCGATATAAGTATTATTTTTGAACCAGGTCACATTGGGTGGTGGGTGCCCTTTAACAGAGCAGCTCATACAAACATCAGATCCAGGGGTTGCAATGTGCGTCTTCAACTTCACAGTAAATTGAGGGGCACTCATGTTGTTTACGCCCTTCTTGTTTGGGACTTTTAAAGCAATATGATCTGCAAGAAGAAAGAGATCATAAACCTGAACATTTACAAACTCTGCCACTGCTGTAATCATTTCATAGAATCGAAGATCTGGAAATTAGAACATGGAACATAGAAGAGTACAGCAAGAACATAGAACATACTGTAGAACAGTACTGCGCAGGCTTAGGCCCTTCGTCCCACAGTGTCTATGCCATGATGCCAAGTTAAACTAAATTAAACTGGGTGGCACGGTGGTGCAGCGGTAGAGCTACTGCCTTACGGCGCCAGAGACCTGCGTTCAATCATGACTTGACTTGCGTGGGTTTTCGACAGGATCCTCGGTTTCCTCCCACAATCCAAAGACGTACAGTTAATTAGATGTACAGTTAATTGGCTTGGTAAAATTGGATGAATGTAAAATTGTCCCCAGTGTGTGTAGGGTAATGTTAATGTGTGGGTACCGACCAGCGATCCACACACACTTACACTATCCTACACACTAGAGACAATTTTTAATTTTACCAAGCCAATTAACCCACAAACCTGTGTGTATTTGGAATGTGGGAGGAAACCAGTGCTCCTGGAGAAAACCCACCCAGGTCAGGGGGAGAACATACAAACTCCGCACAGACAGCATCCGTAGTCAGGATTGAACCCTGCTCTCTGGCGCTGTAAGGTAGCAACTCTACTGCTGCGCCACCATGCTGCCCAGAAATATGGTACAAAACAGGAAGTAATTCTCTACTGTATTAGATTACGCTAATTTTAGGTAACTAAAACACAAACTCTTGCCCCTCCCTTTTCTCCCACTAGACCCCCTCTTCTCCCTTTCTTCCCCTCCCCTCCCTTGAAACCTGGCTGATCTTACACCACTTTCTCCCCTCCCCCTGCATCCCTTCCAATGGTTACACAATTCACAACTTTCTACACTGGAGTTACACAATTCACACCGCTTTATGTTTTGAGCTGACACCTGTCTTTTCATCCCAGGCTTTTGTCCAACAATCTGCCAATCAACCCCCTCTCCCCCAGCTCACCTAGTACCATGCAGGAAGGAACTGCAGATGCTGGTTTACACCGAAGATAGACACAAAAATGCTGGAGTAACTCAGCGGGACAGGCGGCATCTCTGGATTTCTGAAGAAGGGTCTCCATCAGAAATGTCACCCATTCCCTTCAATCCAGAGATGCTGCCCGCCCAGCTGAGTTACTCCAGCATTTTGTGTCTATCTTTACCTATTACCATCCAGGATCTGTCCTCCGCTCCTCTCTCATAGCCTTCTTTCCCGCTCCCCCACAATCAGTCCAAAGGGTCCCGACCTGAAATATCACCTATCCATGTTCTCCACAGACATTGCCCGACCCGCTGAGTTACTCTGACATGTTTTGTCTTCAAAATGTAAGTCTTTAAAATCATAAGCTTTAAGTGCCGAACAATGTAATTTAAACCTGGCAACTTTGTGTTAGGAGTCCGTTATTACAGCTTGCAACAACCTGAAAAGATCACCCACCTTTCTGCTTTGCAACACACCATGGCTCCTGTGTGTCTGAAGGTTCACTGCAACCCATGTCATTTTTTGCCAGGACCTTGAAGTAGTATTTACGGCCTGGAATAATATTTAAGACTGTAAACTTATTGTTGAAGATGTTATCCCCCACGGTGTGCCACGTTGGTCTGCCTGAATCTCTTTTCATGACGACATAATGCAGATGATCATCAAGAAGCTCATCTGTGGATGATTCCCAAGAAACTGTCACAGTGTTGGGGACATTATCATTCAGTGTCAATGGACCAGGAGGTTTGGGGATCGCTGCAGAATAATGGAAACCGGAGAGTTATTGATGTGCAGAAATAATTTGAGTGTTCTAATCATTCATTTATCCATCCACCCATCCACCCACCCACCCACCCACCCATCCACCCGTCCGTCCGTCCGTCCGTCCATCCGTCCGTCCATCCATCCGTCCATCCATCCATCCATCCATGTTGAGGACCAGGCCATCCATGAGAGCCCTGAATACCTACGAGCGGCTATTACCGTAGTTCTCCGAGTCCGAATCAGGGGAAACTTGGGAGAAATCTTGAATTAGCTCGTAGTGGGACAGGCCCTTAACTCCCATTGTCCCCTGGTGGTCTGTGTCATGTTTTGTTCAGATTGATGCTATATTTCTCAAGTTATTCATAATGTTTAACTTTAGAAATTCAAGTTTAAGACAAATTTAGCACCTAATTCCTTGCTGGCCCAGATTGCAACAAAGTTACAACAAAGTTGCAATCGAGGAACACTCAGTTCTTCCAGCAAGTTTTTAGCAAGTATCAAGTATATTCCTGGCAGCATGGAGGGAGGGTGCATTTTTTCAATATTTTAAAGTCACAGTACACTGAATAAGGCAAAATGAGCAGCCCCTGAGCAGAGGTGGAATATTGTGTTGGGGGAACGGGTTGCCTTGGGGAAATGGGTGAGTGGTGGAATATTGCTTTGGGGAACGCGTTGCATTGTGGGACCAGGCCTCCTGTTGGGGGAACGGGTGAGTGGTGGAATATTGCCTTGGGGAACGGGTTGCGTTGTGGGACCAGGCCTCCCGTGGGGGCTATGGGTGAGTGGTGGAATATTCAGTTGAGGGACCAGGCCTCCAGTGTGACAGGGACCCGCCAGTTGGTCTAGTGTCCAATAAAAATTGGTTTGGTTCAGTTCGGTTTGGTTTGGTGATACAGTGTGGAAACAAGCCCTCGTCCGTCCGCCCCGACCAGCGATCCCTGTACATTAGCACTATCCTACATTCTAGGGAAGAGTTTACAATTTTTACTGAAGCCAATTCAACTACAAACCTGCATGTCTTTGGAGTGTGTGAGGAAAGCGGAGCACCCGGGGAAAAGCCACGCGGTTACGGAGAGAACAGACAAATTCTGTACAGGTTGTATCTCTAACCCTCATTACTAACAGACACAAGAAAGTTAAGATAAGCCCCAATCTATTCTTTTAATTCAAATAAAGTAGCTTAGTGTTATCACAAATTAATATATTTTGTATTGATTGGGAGTATACATTCTATTGATTTTTTAAAATTTTGATAAACAATTCAGAATTATTACCTGCATAACATACAAAAGATTCCTGAATTTTACACACAATTAATTGTTGTCAACCACAACTTATGGATAGGATAGGTTTAGAGGCATATGGGCAGGCAGGTGGGACGTGTATATGGGGTATGTTGGTCAGCACGGGCAAGTTTGGCCGAAGGTCCTGTTTTCGCACTGTCTGGCTGTAACCTATGCTGCATTGGAGTGAAGCCCATGCAAATGGCTAATTCTCCAGGATGAATCAATTAACAATGGAAATGCTCACTAATTGCCCTCATTTGCAGGCCTTGGAGGAGGCTTTCAAATTTAAATGATTTATGTGGATGCAAACACACTAAAAGGTGCTTTCTAACTTCTAAATCTGTGCTTTGCTTTGATGAACCAAGTAACATATTATTGTACTCTAATGCAATTAGAAATAGTTTTGCATTTATGCATGGAGCGGCACAGTGGCGCAACGGTAGGGTTGCTGCTTTACTACGCCAGAGACCCGGGTTCAATCCTCACTATGTGTGCAGTCTGCATGGAGTTTGTACATTCTTCCTGTGACTGCAAGGGTTATTTCCGGGTGCTCAGGTCTCCTCCCACACTGCAAAGACGGACAGGCTTGTAGGTTAATTAGCTTTGATAGGTTGTTTAAAAAATGCAAAATTGTTCCTCGTGTGTGTAGGTTAGTGTACGGGGTAATCGCTGGTTGGTGGGCCGAAGGGCCTGCTTCCACGCTGCATCTCTAGAGTCTAAAATCCCTTTTAAAAATCGAGTTTCTCTGAACCTCTGAATTGACACAATTAGAAAAAAGATTATTTTTTTGCAATACATTATTTGGGCTGCGTTAATTAAACACATGAGTAAACAATTCTATATAAAGGCAGAAAAAGTAACAACATTTTAAGAGAATCAAATTAAAACATTGTCTGATTTTGCTGTGTGGCATGTATGTTGAGGAGGTCCATCACAACCAGGTGGGAGGCAGGAGGGTGGAACAAGTGCAGTGTACATTCTAAAATGGTGCCACCTTGTGAGCAGATTCCTCCAGAAGAATGGCACTTATGGTAGTGAACACCAGGCTTAGTTGGACAAGCTTTTTAACTCCATATCTCCACAATCCCCTTGACAACATCTTTGTACATCCTGCGAAAGTGCCTTGGAATTTTTTTTTTACTAGGTTAAAAGATAAGGGTTTCGGCCCGAAACGTTGCCTATTTCCTTCGCTCCATAGATGCTGCTGCACCCGCTGAGTTTCTCCAGCATTTTTGTGTACCAAGTAAATGCAACTTGTTTTCACTCATCCTGTTAATACATGCTATACCTTTTCATTTAATTTAGAGATACAGCGTGGAAAACGGCACTTCGGCCCCGCGAGACTGCGCCGACCAGCGATCATCCCACACACTAGTTCTATCCTACACACTAGGGACAATTTATAGAAACCAATTAACTTAGAAACCTGCACGTCTTTGGAATGTGGGAGGAAACCGGAGCACCTGGAGAAAACCCATGCGGGCACATGGAAAACCTGCAAACTCCATCCAGTCAGCACCGGTGTCAGGATCGAACCTGGGTCTCTGGCGCTGCAAGGCAGCAACTCTACTGCTGCGCAACAGTGCCAGCCAAACTTTGCTAAAGATAAATTGATTACCGCAATTCCCTAAACAACAATAGCAAACAGGGTTTGAAAGTAGCTATTAGTTACAAAATGGATTGCTACATCTAGAGATTGTGGAATTAACTCTAAAATCATGTTCTATAATTTATTGATGTAAATGGAGGCCCTTTCGTTTTCAAATGTAACAATGAATGTGAACTAAGCTAAATAAATACCTGTAGCTCTTATCTCAAAGCTAAATGAATCTTGTCCAAAAGCATTCTTAAGTATTATGGAATAAATTCCAGAGTCAGATCTTTGGCATGCTGAAATAAAAAGCTGCGTGCCAGCATTGGTATTAGTCACTGTTGCATGTTTTGACAATGGTAATCCATCTTTGACCCAAATTATTTCAGGAAAAGGTGATGCCTAAAATAAACATAAAAGCATCATTAAACCTGCAAATTATGATTAAAATAGAAAGAAATTACATAATTAGGTAAGGTGCGTTCATTATTATAATCAATTATTACATCTCAAATATAAGGAAACCCCATCAATTGCATCTATTTCCTGAGATGGTTGTGGAGATTCGGTATATCAGAGAGGATTCTCTTGAACTTCTACAGGTGTAGATTAGAGAGCATATTGGCTGTTTGCATCATGGCCTGGTTCGGCAACTTGAACGTCCAGGAGGGAAGAACACTGCAAAAAGCAGTGGACACTGCCCAGTCCATCATGGGCAGAGGCGGGAAACCCGGGGGGGGGGGCCAGAGGGGATACGCCCCCCCCATGTTTTGAGAGGTGGGGGACATCCCCCTCAAGTTTTTGTGATCCGGATTATAAAATCTCCGCTTTCCGCGAGACAGTGGAGATGGGACTGCTGATCGAGGGCACCAATTGGATGAGAGAGACGTCGGTCAGCAGGCAATGGGGGCAGGACATGATGATTCAGCGCGATGATTGGAGGAGGGAGGAGTGGGACTGAGGATAGAGTGCGGTGATTGGAGGAGGGAGACGTGGCACAGACCTGCGCCTCATCCTCAGCCAGGATCGATCCCGGCCGGGTCTCCGGCGCTGTCCCGTCCCCACCCGAGTGCCCCCCCCCTCCCTGTGTATCAGTCCGAAGAAGGGTCTCGATCCGAAACGTCACCCATTCCTTCTCCCCAGAGATGCTGCCGTTCCCACTTACTCCAGCATCTTGTGTCTATCTTCTATGTATGTATGTGTGTATGTATGTGTGTATGTATGTATGTGTTTAGACATTCTGTTGTACTGCTGCAAGTAAGAATGTCATTTCATTCATAAAACACTCTTGACGACTCACTTGAAAAGGCATCTGGACTTGAAGTGAGTTTCCTTCTTTGATGATCATAAAACTTTTAAAAGTTTCATCCATTCTAAACTTGGGGGTCACTGAAATATAAGAAAGAGACAAGGTATTAATCCGAGGAATCAAAAGAGATGCCCAAGGAACATTTTACTGACCATTCAGCTTTAAACATCACAATGTAACAGGTAGACTGACTACTTCCTCACAACATTTTCAGTCCAGATGAAGGCTCTCATCCTGAAATGCTAATGGTCCATTTCCCTCCGTAGATACTCTGTAGATGATTTTCACCAGTTGCTCTTCTTGTTTGTAATTAACAGTTGGTCTCTGGTGCATTCAAACAGCAGATATTAATTTTTGTTCTGATCCATCAAGTTAGAAGAATTTAGAATTAGAATTGTTAGAATTACCTTTATTGTCATTCAGACCTTACGGTCTGAACGAAATTTCGTGCCTGCAGTCATACATACAATAATACAATAATAAACAACAATAAACACAAATTAACATCCACCACAGTGAGTCCTCCAAGCACCTCCTCACTGTGGTGGAGGCAAAAATCTTAGGGCTGCAGTCTCTTCCCTCCTCTTCTCCCTCTGCGCTGAGGCGATACCCCACCGGGCGATGGCACAAACAGTCCCGCGGCTCACCGAACCCCGCGAACGGGCCGGCTCAAACACCGCGGCCTGGGGTGGTCGAAGCTGCCGCCCTCCAGTCCAGCGGACGCAGCCGCTGGCCCGCGGCTGAACCCCGGACTCAGGTCACCGCTGTAAAAGGCTTTGTTCCGACACACAAAGTCTCTTACCAAGTATCTCTATTTAGTCACTACACACATTGTGCTCTAGCTGTCCGTGGTCATCACTGGGACTAGAGAGCGAGCTAGAGGCGGGGAAGCTACAATTATACA
Organism: Amblyraja radiata; assembly: GCF_010909765.2. NCBI lineage: Eukaryota > Metazoa > Chordata > Chondrichthyes > Rajiformes > Rajidae > Amblyraja > Amblyraja radiata. The sequence goes on from NC_045979.1 coordinate 15,086,822, forward strand.
GGAGACAATGGGGAGTGGTTAGTAGTGGTGAGGTCACTATGTTAAAGGAGCATGCACTGATCTACATCCTTTCTCTTGGAAACAAAGCGACCACGGCTCATACGCTAGAGGCAAACCAGAAACAGTTGGAAAACATTATGAAGCAGACTACTCGCCCACTCCGTACCGGACAGGCGGCTTGACCAAACGCCCAGAGCGGGTGCGCAACCCGCCTTCCCCTTCCACCGCAGGAGCTACAGGAACGGGGGCAGGGACAGAGATAGGGGAACCGGGAGACGAACGCCCAGGGGGAGGAGGAGAACGAGGCGAAGGAACGGGCTCCACAGCAGGTGAAGGAGGAGAAGGGGGACCGTGGGTGCTGGGCACCATGAGCTGAGAGGGAAGGGTTCGTGGCATGCGAGGAGTGACAGGGGCAGGAGGAGTCGCAGGCGGCGGTGAATGGACTGGCGGTGGGGACTGGACAGGCGGCGGGGAATGGACAGGCGGCGAATACGGGTCCGCGGGAGGCGGAGCAGGCTCGTTGACAAGCAGCAGGTGCTGGCGTGTCCGACGGTACACGGTGCCCTCGTAATTAACCAGGTAGGACCGGGGAGAGTCGGCATTGCCAACGACAACGGCCAGCCGGTGATGACCGGAGGTGGACATCATCCGGACAACCTGGCCTGGGAACAGACGGGGAAGTAGTCGGGAAGATTTATCAAAGGAGCGCTTTTGGATGACCTGTTTCTCGATGATGCGCTCCTGGACAGCGGCAGGGCTGCGGACAGCGGGCGTTAGAGATTGCTGAGAAACCGGGAGAGGGGGTCTAGTGGTGCGGGACATGAGGCGCTGGGCAGGCGAACCAAGTGCGGGGTCCCGGGAAATGTTGCGGAGGTTGAGGAGGGCAAGATAGAAGTCCGAATGGGACAGACGACAATGTTCCAGCAGCTCCTAGGCACTGCGGACAGCGCGCTCCGCAAGGCCGTTGCTTTGCGGGTACTCGGGGCTGCTGGTGATGTGGCGAAAGTTCCATAGGGCGGCGAAAGCGGCGAACTCTGCGCTGGAAAACTGTCCGCCGTTGTCGGATTGGAGAGTCACCGGGGAACCAAAGGTAGAAAAGTGGCGGCGAAGCTTCCCGATGACGGCAACAGACGTGAGGGAAGGCAGCTGGTCCACCTCGAACCAGCTGGAGTAGGAGTCCACCAGGACCAGGAAGTGTTTGCCACGCCATTTGAAAATGTCAGTGGCGACAGCCATCCACGGCAGCTCTGGAGCCGGCTGCTGCATGAGTGGTTGGCGTCGTTGATGAGGCAGTAGGCTGTTGCAGGCAGCACAGGCGGAGACCCTGTCACGAATCTCCGGAATCATGCCAGGCCAGAAAAACTGAGCTTGGGCCTGGGACAAAGTGGCCTCCACCCCGGCCGGGGTGACCGCTGTGTGCGGTTTGGTAGTAGTGGTCACGCAGAGCGTCCGGCACCACGACCTTGTGACCCTTCACCACCACGCCGCTGTGCAGCACCAATTCGTCCCGAACCAGGAAGTAGGGCACGGCACCGGCCGGTAGGGAAGAGCGTCGGTCAGGCCAGCCACGGCGGATGACGCCCGCAAGCTGTTGTAGGGCAGGATCAGCGGCAGTGTGTTCGACCAGGGACTGCATCTGCCAAGAGGGAACAATGTTAACGTTCAGTACCATCAGGTCAGACGATTCGTATGGATGGCGGGCAACGGAAGGGAGCGGCGCACGGGACAGTGTGTCGGCCACGAACATCTCCTTGCCCTTGCGGTACACAATGTTGAAAGTAAATCGTTGGAGCTGCAGCATCATCCGCTGCAAACGTGAAGAGGCCACATGGATAGGCTTGTTCAAGATAGAAACCAGCGGCTGGTGGTCAGTTTCAATGGTGAAAGTGTTGCCCAGAATGTAGTCTTTGAATTTGGAGCATGCGAAAACCACGGCAAGGAGCTCCTTCTCGATCTGAGCGTAGCGCTGCTCAGCAGGGGTCATGGTGCGAGAGGCATAGGAAACAGGCAGCTGCCGATCGTCCTGGAGCTGCAGGCAGGCAGCACCGAGTCCGAACCGAGATGCATCGCAGGCGAGGACGATTGGCCTGTTCAGGTCAAAATACGTTAAAGTCGGGGTGCGAGCGAGCCTGGACTTCAGGGCTACGAATGCCGACTGGTGATGCGGTAGCCAGACCCAGGCATTGTCCTTTTTGATTAGCTCCCTCAGAGGGGCACTCAGTTCGCTGAGGTCGGGTATGAACTTACCCCCGTTCATGGTGTCAGCGCGGTAGACTTGCGTCTCCTGTTTATCGGTTTTATTTTATTATTTGTTTCTCCCAGATGTTTCCCCACCATTGCATTTTACTATGGCTAACTCGTGCCGTCGTCCTGACAAGCTCGTGTTTGACGCGGACATCGTGCACCGCTGGACTGTCTTCCAGCGCGACTATGAACATTACATCGCTATCGCTCATCCTGGTGCCACTCCTGTGGTACAGGCTCACCTACTCCTCAACTTGGCTGGTCCGGAGGCTATGGAACATTATGCGGCGTTCGAATTCGTCCCTCCTGAAGACCGCCACGACCCGGTATGTCTCATGACCAAATTTACTGCCCTATGTGACAATCCCACTTCTGACACCATGTAAAAGTTTTGTTCCGACACACAAAGTCTCTTACCAAGTATCTTTATTTAGTCACTACACACATTGTGCTCTAGCTGTCCGTGGTCATCACTGGGACTAGAGAGCGAGCTAGAGGCGGGGAAGCTACAATTATACAGGAGACAATGGGGAGTGGTTAGTAGTGGTGAGGTCACTATGTTAAAGGAGCATGCACTGATCTACAACCGCCGCCAGAACGCCGTCCCAGCCACCGGAGCACCGTTCCAGCCCCGAGCCGGATCGCCCTCACGTGAGTGCCGTTCCTCCCTCGAGCTGGGCCGCTCCGACGGGAGCGCAATTCCACCCTCGAGCTGGGCCGCTCCGACGGGAGCGCCGTACCTCCCTCGAGCTGGGCCGCTCCGACGAGAGCGCCGTTCCACCCTCGAGCTGGGCCGCTCCGAAGGGAGCGCCGTACCTCCTTCGAGCTGGGCCGCTCCGACGGGAGCACCGTACCTCCCTGGAGCTGGGCCGCTCCGACGGGAGCGCCATTCCACCCTCGAGCTGGGCCGCCCCGACGGGAGCGCCACAGCCCTTCATGGGAGAGTCTCAGCCCCGCGCCAGGCCGCCCTCACGGGAGCGTCACAGCCCCTCACGGGAGCGCCGTTCCAGCCCCGAGCCGGACCGCCCTCATGGGAGCGAGCCCAGGGCAAGTCCTGACTGGCTCTGCCTCCGGAGTCTCGAGGTCGCCAGCTCTGCCATTAGGCCTCAGCGCAGACGGAGGCAGAGAAGGGGGATACGACAAAAAAGTCGCATTCCCCCGAAGGGAGAGACAGCAAGCCCCGTTTCAACCCCCCACCACCCCCCCCCCCCCCTCCACATAAACACAACCTAAAAACCAAAAACTTAACTAGACAAAACGAAAAAAAAACAACACAAAAAAGTAAAAACAAACGGACTACAGGCGAGCCGCTGCTGCCAGGACAGCGCCGCCACTTCCGGACCCCGTTTCCGGAAGTTATGATTGATATTTACATGCACCCAAGTCTAGCGACCATGAACATAGAACAGTACAGCACAGGAATGGGCCCTTTGGCCCACAATGTTTGTGCCGAACCTGATGCCAAGTTAATCTGAAGATAGGCACAAAATGCTGGAGTAACTCAGAGGGCCAGACTGCATCTCTGGAAAAAAAAGAATAGGTGATGTTTCGGGTCGAGACCCTTCTTCAGATTCTGGTAATCTTCAGAGTCCAAGTTAATCCGATATCGTCAGCTTTTACCGGATCCATATCCCTCTCTTCCCTGTACTTCCATGTGCCACTTTAAAAGCTTCTCAAAAAACACCATTATATCTGCTACCACCATCACCCTGCTGGCAATGTGATCCAGGCCCACCCTCTGCTCTGTGTAAACGACATGCCCCACACATCTCCCCCTATCATCTCATGGCTATGCCCTCCAGTGTTGGACATTTCCACCCTGGGACTAAAGATCTGATTGTCCACCCTGGATACTTGGTACTTCTAGCAAGAACCATTAATGTAGATATTGAAACAACAAAAGACATATGGAGTGAGTGGAGTAGTTTCCAATGGAAATAAAGTCGATATCTGAATAATTTAACCAACATTGGTGAATGGATCCAAGGAGGTTGGCAGGGATGGAACATTTCAGTTATGAAGAGAAATTGGAAAGGCTGAGTCTGTTTTCACGACAGTAGGACAGGTTAAAATGGGTCGTGATTGTATTTTGTGAAGTTGTGAGGAATACGGCTCGGGTGGACGTTGGAAACTTTTGTTTTTCCCATATCAGAAATAAATAAGACTTTAGTTTCATTTAGTTTATTATCACGTGTACCGAGGTACATTGAAAAGCTTTTTGTTGCATTCTATCCAGTCAGCGGAAAGACCATGATTACAATCGAGCTGTCCACAATGTACAGATACAGGACAAAGGGAATAACGTTTAGTGCAAGATAAAGTCCAGTAACATCTAATTAAGGATAATCTGATGGTCTCCAATGAGGTAGATGGTAGCTCAGGACCGCTTTCTGGTTGGTGATAGGATGGTTCAGTTGCCTAATAAAAACTGGGAAGAAACTGTCCCTGAATCTGGACGTGTGCATTTTTGCACTTCCATACTTCTTGCCAGATGAGAGAGAGGAGAAGACTAGAGGACCTAGTTGTAGGGTAAACTGTAAGAGATTTAGAGGAGGGAGCTTTTACAATTGGTGAGTGGCGAATACCTGGAAGAATACCTGAAAGAATAGAGTCATACAGTGTGGAAACAGGCTCTTTAGCCCAACTTGCCCACACCGACCAACATATCCCACCTACACTAGTCCCACTTGCTTGCGTTGGCCCATATCTCTTTAAACCTGTACTATCCACGTACCAGTCTAATTGATCCTTAAATATTGCGATAGTCCCTGCCTTAACGACCTCCTCCAGCAACTCGTTCCATACACCCACCACCCTTTGCGTGAAAAAGTTAAACCCTAAGATTCCGATAAAATCTTTCCCACTTCACCTTAAACCTATGCCCTCTGGTTCTCGATTCCCCCACTCTGGGCAAGAGTGAATCCACCCAATCTATTCCTCATGATGTTACTGTATACACCTGCATCAGATCACCCCTCATCCTGGAAGTGGAGTTGTTGACAGCATTTAAGAAGTGTCAAGACAAGCACTTAAATGCCTATGGGCCAATTGCTGGAAGACGTTACCGATATGGATGAATGTGGTGGGTGGAAAGGCCTGTTTCCATGCTGTAAGACTTTCAGTAATATCGTGCATACCAAACATGCTTAATAATTCTCGGCACTTATGTGGATTAGAAATATAATTACCTGGTGGCGGCATAGCAAGGACATAATTGTCTAATTCTAAAGGCTCCCCCAATCCTCCATCGTTGACTGCTCTCACACGTAAAAAATACATCCCCATTGCCTTTAGATTTTTCATGGTATATGAAGTTAATCCAACAGGAACAGTGTTGCACCTGGTCCAGGTTGTACTTCCAGAAGATTTCATTTCAACTATGTAACCTTTTGCCGCTTCATTGCCCTGGTATATTGGTGGAGTCCAGGCTAGAGTAATGGTTGAGTGGGTGGAATCTGTCACCTCGAGGTCTCTCACAGCACCAGGCAGCTCTGTACGTGGAAGGAAACATAGAAAGGAGATGAGGAACAATTTTGTTAGTCATGGGGTGGTGACTCTGTAGAATTAATTGCCACAGAAGGCTGTGGAGGCCAAGTCAATGGATATTTTCTTTTAGGGGGAGATTGACAGATTCTTGATTAATACGGGTGTTGGGGGTTATGAAGAGAAGGCAGGTGAATGGACTTGAGAGGGAAAGATAGATCAGCCATGATTGAAAGGTGGAGTAGACTTGATGGGCTGAATGGCCTAATTCTGCTCCTATAACATGAAATAATGAAGGTATAGTTCTAACACAATGAACTCATAAGCATTTAACAACAGTTGCTGCATGCCTGACAAATGTTGAAAATCTAAACGCAAAATAGATTATTTGAATGAATCATTGGTTCTTTATCATCATGTGTGCACTGCACAGTGAAATTCTTTTTGCATAACTCACATATGGTTGAGTTGTCATGTGTTGGCGCCATTTACACAAACCCAAAGTCCAGTCCACGAGCTCGATGAGCTGGAGCTGCTCCCGATCCAAGTAAGGCCCAGGCAGCTGATGGACCTCCTTCGTTGCCCTCAACTGGCTCAGCCCACGAACTGACATCTCTCACCTTACCTAACTGCCTCCGTGTCCTGGGGATGCCTCCTGCAGCCGACCTCAAAGTTGCTGGAGGCAATACCCCGGTCCCTCTCCTATTGGCCTACTCCTCACATCGGTCGTCAACACCAATTTTTCAACATTGTAGTTCCATCTTCCCTGTCCTTACTTCTTTGTAGCCCATCTATATCCTCAAAGCTCCTTTGGATTTTCATCACAATCTATCTGCCCCAGCTTGACATCAGTGCAGCTTGGTGGCAAAGCGGTGGAGTTGCTGCCTTACAGCACTTGCATCATCAGAGACCTGGGTTCGATACCAACCACAGGTGCTGGCTGTACAGAGTTTGTACATTCTCCCCGTGACCGCTCTCCAAGATCTTTGGTTTCCACCCACACTCCAAAGACGTACAGGTTTGTAGGTCAATTGGCTTGGTGTAATTGTAAATTGTCCCTGGTGTGTGTGTAGGATAGTGTTAATGAGCGGGGATCGCTGGTCAGTGCGGACTGGCGGCGCTGGCTTAACAGCTGCGGCCCACCTGCAGTCCGTCTGTTTTTTTCTTTCGTTTTGTTTATTGTCATGTTTTAGTTAATTTTGTTTTATTAAGTTGTGTATGTGTGTGGGTGGGGTGGGAGAAACATGCTTTGGTCTCTTCCTTCGGGGGATGCGACTTTTTCTTCGGTCGTATTCCCCGTCTCCGTCTGCGCCGAGGCCTAATGGCGGAGCTGGCGACATCGGAGCTGTAGCAGCAGCAGCGGCAGCGGAGACCTGACTCGGCCCCGAAACTGTGGCGGCGGCAGCAGCGGCAGCGGAGACCCGGCTCGGCCCTGGAGCTGTAGCAGTGGCAGCAGCGGCAGCGGAGACCGGACTCGTCACCGAAGCTGTGGCGGCGGCAGCAGCGGCAGCGGAGACCCGGCTCGGCCCTGGAGCTGTAGCGGCGGCAGCAGCGGCAGCGGAGACCCGGCTCGGCCCTGGGGCTGTAGCAGCAACAGCAGCGGCAGCGGAGACCCGGCTCGGCCCTGGAGCTGTAGCAGCAACAGCAGCGGCAGCGGAGACCTGACTCGGCCCCGAGGCTGTGGCGGCGGCAGCAGCAGCAGCGGAGACCCGGCTCGGCACAGAAGCTGCGGCGGCAGCAGCAGCAGCAGCGGAGACCTGACTCGGCCCCGAAGCTCTAGCGGCGGCAGCAGCAGCAGCGGAGACCCGGCTCGGCACAGAAGCTGCGGTGGCGGCAGCAGCAGCAGCAGCGGCGGAGACCCGACTCGGCCCTGGAGTTGCGGCGGAGGCAGCAACCACCCGCGGAGTTTGAACCGTCGCCTCGGCGCAGAGGGAGAACAAAGGGGGAAGAGACAGAGACTTTAAGATTTTGCCTTCCACCACAGTGAGGAGGTGTTTGGTGAACTCACTGTGGTGGATGTTAAATTTGTGTTGATTGTGTGTTTTTGCCATTTTTAAAAATTATATGTATGACTGCAGGGAAACAAAATTTCGTTCAGACCGAAAGGTCTGAATGACAATAAAACGAATCTAATCTAATCTAATCTAAACTCTGTAGACTGATGGGCCTGTTTCCATGCTGAATCTCTAAAACTAAAAAAAAAAAAAAATCAGCTGAGGTTGTGCAAGATTTTCAATGCTATTGAAAGTCTCTGACATTCAGGGACATCTAACGTTCTTTTTCTTTAAAAAAAGGGCAACACACCGCCAGAGAACCAGGTTCGATCCTGACTACATGTGCTGTCTATATGGAGTTTATACGTTCTCCCTGTGACCGCATGAGTTTTCACCGAGTGCTCCTGTTTCTTCCCAAATTCCAAAATGGCGTACAGATTTGTAGATTAATTGGCTTCAGTAAAAATGGTAAATTTCCCCTATTGTGTAGGACAGACAGGTTTGTAGGACAGTGCTAGTGCATGGGGTGATCGCTGGTTGGAGCAGACTTCGTGGGACATAAGATGTTTCCACACTGCATTTCTAAAGTCTAAAGTCTAACAACTATTAAAAATTAAATTTCAGGAAATATTTTATTAATATTAATAAATATATTCTACCTATAAAATAAATAGAATAATATTTTCCGAAATGTCAATGAAAATATTCTTAAAGGATTAGAAACATTAAATAAAACACATAATTGAATTGAAAAAGTAGTCGTGGGAGGACTTACTCATGGGCTCTCGAGCAAATACTGAATCGGTTTCACAGCTGGGCTCCCCTAATCCAGAAGAATTCACCGCAGTCACTCGAAATTCATATTCCAGTCCTTCAACAACATCAGTGACCGTCCACTTCTTTTCTGCGTAAAATAGGCCCAAACCGTTTTTAGAATCAGAGCAGCCTTGAGATGTTTTCTTTCCCAATGTTCAGCTCAACTAATAAACTCGATGTACTACTATATGTTGGCTCTTAATTTTTAACTTTTCAGATTCAAAGCATTCAGATAAATGTCCCTGACCTGTTTGTATGCCAGTAGCTTTTGTAACTAGAGTGCAGTCTGAACATTGTGATTTAAACAGAGCATTTAATATTAGATTGTGCCTACAATGGAACTTTAAGTACAAATATGGTTGTATTACCTGCATGCCAAACTGATCCCCTACTATTGGGCACCCTACTTTTGATTCTGGTTCTAGATGTTTCTTTGTATATAGAGAATCATTATTGTTCTGAATTCCTTTTAAATTATGCTAACAATGAAAAGTAAGGCCTTTGTTGCAGTCTTAGACCAAGGTACATTTTGTTCTGACAAAAGAATAAATATGAATATTTTGCCACATTCAAAATTCTTATTGTAGGTAGGGAATTCAACTATCAGCCATTTATGGTACTTCCCTAACAAGATGGCTGGAATAATTTGGAGCATTAAACTTCACTTCATTAATGAAACCATCGACATCAGGCTTAATTTGGTTGAGGTTTAGACTTAATATTGTCGCGTGATCCTGAGGTGCAGTGAGTTTGTTTTGCATGCTATCCAAACAGATCAGATAAGCCATACATAGATACAATCAGTTCAAACTCAAGTACAATAGATAGAGCAAAGAGGAAGATACAGGGTGGAGAATATTGTTCTCAGCATTGTATCTCATCAGTTCCTTGTCTGCGGTCATGTAAAATGGTGAAATTAGTTGAACGTACAGTAAAATGGCTTGTCATGGAAATTAGAAATAAAAAAAGAAAATACTGGAACCACTCTGCAGGTCGGGTAGCATCTGTGGAAAGATAAATAGAATTAACTTTGCCGATCAGATTCTGTTCATTGGGAAAGCAAGCAGTTTCTTTTCCCACAGATGCTGCCTGATCTGCTGAGAGTTTGCACAAATTGTTTTCTATGTGAAATTTATTGTTAGACATTGATGTGTGTTAAATCGTTAATAATTTTAGAGTGATTCTGCAAATGGTGGAAGTCTACATTACCTGTAACTGGAGCGTCGGTGACCACACTCCAGGTGTTACTGCTCTTCTTGCGCTTTTCAACCATGTAGCCAATTACTCTGGAACCTCCGGACTTTTTTGGGGGTGTCCATGTCAACGTGACTGACTTGCTGTTTGCATTGAGGATTTTTGGTATTGGAACAGGTCCCGGAACATCTGGGAAATACATTTATCCAAATGTTATATTTTCTAGCTATCCTCCTGCTTTATTATATAATAAAGGCCAGGACTTGGTTCAACATTACTAAAACCCACCTCTTCTACCGGCGGAAACTGCTTCAGATAACAAGGCTTCACTCGCGCCTTCAGAATTCACTGCCCAAACTTTGAATTTATAATTCTTTCCAGGCTCCATTTTGGTAAAAGAATATGTTGTTTGTGACCCATCCAATTCGCCGACTTTAGTCCATGTATTCCTTCCCACAATTTGTCTTTCAATTATGTAGTTTTCTATAGGTTTCCCGCCATCGTCTTTGGGTGGCTTCCATTTAAAGGAGATGCAGCCTTCGGAACTTTCTAGAACCTCCACAGGCCCCTGAGGTGCTTGTGGTTTATCTGGAAAAGACCATCAATAAAAACTTGAATAATTCGTTTCAAATCGCATAGGATATTTTCCCTGGCATTAAAGTGTAAGGTTTGGTTTATTATTATCACGTGTAGAGTGAAAGGCTTCTTGTTCCGTGCTATTCAGTTAGTCAAAGACTATACATGATTACAATCAAGCTGCCTACATTGTACAGATACAGGATAAAGGGTATAACATTTAATAGTAAGATTAAACGAGAACTTACCAGTTTGAAGTTTGATCTGTATTTTATGAGGAGTTACGATGAGGGATTATTTGAAGAACCCCGCCAGGACGCATGCGTGGCATTCTTCAAAGCAGCGGTGTGAAATCACAGATAACTGTAATGACTAAACATAGTAAGATTAGAGAAGAGATACCAGTTAAGTATATGATCAGGGTGGGAGCGGAGGGCACGTAATCCCTCATCGTAACTCCTCATAAAATACAGATCAAACTTCAAACTGGTAAGTTCTCGTTTAATCTTACTATTTTACTTCGGAGTCACGTGAGTGACTACGTGAAGGTTTTAAAGCTCTGTGATTTCATGCCGTGGAAACGAGTCCATGCATCACATCTGCCTTGACTGTGGGAGGAATTGTGTTAACATAATTTGGACATGAATTCGACATTGAAATCATAAAATTTGTTAACACAAATTTATAACCCCTTTTTATGGGTTTAAATTCATTTACAGAACTTAAAATTGTTTCTGCAAACGTTCCAGGTTTCATTACTGGTTTATTATAAAATAATTGGAATGTTTTCCCCTCCAGACCATCCTGCTGCCTTGAGGATTTGGTCCATTGGTACATCCAACTGTATTGCTGCCGATGTAGCTGCAGCCCTGGTGGAAAGAGATTTTAAAATATTAGTATCCACCCCAGCCTGTGTTAGCACCTGTTTCAGCCATCTTGAGATGGTCTGGACCGTCACTCTTGGTGTGGTTGCTAGTGGCTGACCAAAATGTGCCTTTTCATTGCCTCTTAGGATATTCATTTTCTCCATGTATAACGACAGAAGTCTTACTATACGCAGACGGTCATCTGTTGGGTATGACCTAATTGTATATTGAGGCCTGCTGATCCCTTTCTGTTCTGCTTACTAACTCATAAATATGAAACGTAATATTTTCTGTTGAGGAAGTCATGTTGTCCAGTCTAGTTTTTGCAGTGACTATATCCTCTGTGCCGTGACCATTAGCATGACTGTTTTAATGTCAGTCTGTGTAGGGACAGAACTGTTGCTGGAGACCAATTCCTGAGCATCTTCAGGATTATTCTTACATCCCACATTTGGGAGTATCTGGTTCTTGGGGATAGTATTAAAAATTCCCCTCATAAGTTTTGTACCAGTGGGTGAGTCCCAACAGTGTAATGCTCTGTCCCCTGCCATAGGTAAGTCGATAGTGCACTTCTGGCGCAGTTGATAGCACTGTAACTGAGCCCCTCATCATAGTGGAGGCCTGCCAGATATTCCAGAACAGACTGGATGTTCATGTCTCTGATACCATGTTTGATACCACTGGGAACCATGGTTGTGTAGGCCAATCGGGTGCTACCAATACCAGATGCAGAGTCTTGTTGTATTTCCTTAATACCCGACTGATGAGGCAGGAAAAGGAGGGAATGCATAAATAAAAAATCCCCCCCCCCCCCCCCCCCCCCCCCAATGCAGCGAAAATGCATCTGTCGCCGCTGCCCCAGGGTCTGGTTCCCATGAAACATAATTTGATAACTGGTGGTTAAGTCTGGTTGTGAATAAATCGATATCTGGTGTTCCATATTTGCTGTGATATCAGCAAATACTATTTTATTCAACATCCATTTGGTGTTTTCATTAAATTTGCATGACCTGGTGTCTGCCACTGAATTTAGTCTTCCTGGTAGGTAAGTGGCTGATATCCAAATATCTCTCTGGATACACCATTGCCAAATTGTATAGCCAGATTGTCACATGATGTCGATTTGTTTCCACCCTGTGGTCAATGTATGCTACCACGGTGGTATTGGTATTGGTGGCTCCCCACCCAAGTGCACCTGCATCAGTTTGTAGTACCATGGAAGGGTTACTGACAATGATTGTATTGGAACAAAGCCAGATGTTATCTATCCACCATTTTAGTTCCATTTTAGCTTGATTGGTACTTTCACAGATCTGTCAAAGTGACCTGCATAATTTAGAGTGCTTGTATTTTGCTCTCTGTAAGTTTTGGTAATGTAGAGGTCCAAATTGTGTGGCTGGAAAGGCAGCCATCATTATGCCAATTACTTTTGCTACCAATCTGATGGATGGTTTGCTGATGTCAGTGAGGTTATTGCAAGCCTCTATTAAATCTCTAGCCTTTCCCTTAGGCAGAGTCACCGACATGTGAACTGAGTCAATGGTGAAACCCCAGATAGTCCATAGTAGTGGAAGGCTTTAGTTTAGATTTAACTGGATGAAAAATGAATCCCAGTTTTCCAAATAACTTTTTTGTGGCTGTTACAGTTTGTTTGGCCAATTCCAAAGTTTTGCCCACAATGAGTATGTCATCTAAATATGCCATGACCATGTGTGTACGTTTCCGTAGAAACGCTAGGGCTGGTATCAAAATTTTTGTGAAACAGCCTGGGGCTGATGATAATCCATTTGGCAGTGCTTTATACTGTCAGAGTTGTCCCATCCAGTTGAATTTTAAGTAACATCTATGGTCACCTCGTATAGGCACTGAATAGTAAGCATCTTTTAAATCGATGCTGGCCATTGAAGTAACCTTTGGAAATTAATTGTTAAGCAGTAACAAAGGTATCTATTTTGTCAGATCTATGATGATGCGATAACCATCATCTTTTTTGTTTTTGATAAATATATTGGACACGAATTCTAATGGTTCGTGTTGAGTTTTCTCAATTACATCTTTTATGTAAAGCCGCTTCAGTTCAGCTTGCGCTTTTGATTTTCCTTTATCAGAAGGCACGAACATTCGGTTCAGTATATGTTGAACTGGAGGGCTGTACTTGTGTATAAACTCTATTGTATATCCCTGGATACTGCTTTGGATGTAAGTATCGGTTGTTATCATGCTCCATGCATTCAGAAAAGAGTGTAATCTCCACCCAACCTCCGTGATCCCTGTATATTGTAGGGAACCAGACCCACCTACCTCCATAGTTACCAGTGGCAGGTTTACTTTTTGTAGGTTCTTCGCTACTGTTGTCGCGCTGGGTCTGGATTTTCAGTTTGGTTGGCGTTGGAGGTCCCCGCATCTTCCAAGAAGGCCGGCCTAGGCCATGGCCTAAAAGACTCATGTTTTGGGTACCGGACCTTCGAGCTTTCACCAGTTCTGCTGGTGGGTGCGTAGTGTGCTGTCTTTGGCCGTAGTGGTTCCAGTAGGTTCTCTTGTTCCTGCACCCCCTGCACACTTGTCTTTCCTTCTGCGGACCCCTCTTCCAGGTCAGCCCAGAACTGACCCGCAGTGCTCCCCTCTGATGAGGTAGAAGCACTGTGCAGCCCTTCAAGAGGTACTGCTGTGGGTTTATCATTGGGCCCACAGTGACCCGACTTCCATCTCCCGAAGTCTGTCACATTGGAGCAAAGCTCCATACACCGTTCCATCCGGCTCCAGCGCTCTCGGGCGCTGGCCGCCCGCGGTTGTTCAAAGTCGGACTCCTCTGAGTCCACGACCTTGTTTGTTTTGTGTCTAGCCTTTCCGCCCCGCCACGTGGATTTGGCCGGTGCGGAGGCGACATCGGGCACAGCTGATCCCACTATCGGTGATCCGAGTGCCGCTGGCTGCTGCTGGCTGCCCGCTGCTCCGCGGTCCTCCCTCTCCAGCTTTGTCCTTACTGCCCTTCCGTGGAGTGGATATGGCCGGTGTGGAGGCGACATCGGGTACAGCTGATCCCATCTAGCCCACCAGCTTTGTCGCAGCCCGTTGGTTTCTCCACCTGAAATCAGCATGGTAAAACACAAAAAGACCGCAGCTCTTACCTGCAGGTCCAGGTTAAAATTGTCGCTACGGGTGAACGTCGTTCCACCCCGTCTGCAGCCGTTATTGACTTGTCCAAAAGTCAACGGCCCCATTTAAATAGTCTCCCGCCCGGCCGTGGTGTTCTGGCCGGCGCGGGACCAAAGGTCGGCACAGCTGATCCCTTACGGGACTTGTGCCTTCAGCTGCTGCTGGCTCCCGCAACTTCGCAATCCTCCCAGCCAGCTTCACTCGCAGCACTTGTGGACACTATTTTGTCCAGCTTCCCCCCCTGTGAAACCAGCACGGGGAACATTAGTTTTGCTTCCCTCTCCTGCCCGGCCCGGTGCGGGAGGGAGTCGGGAGCGAAAGTCGGGCACAGCTGTTCCCATTACGGGAGATTAACGTGCCTTTGGCTGCTGCTGCCGGCTGCCCGCAACTCCGCGGTTCTCCCCCGCCAGCTTTCCCGCAGCCTTCATGGATCCGGTCCATTACTCCACCTAAAAGGTAAGTGGAAGGAACGCAGAGTCTTCTTACCTGCTGTTCCCGACTTTCAAATTCTGGAACGCAGAGTCTCCTTACCTGCTGTTCCTGGCTTTCAAATTTTGCTGCTAGGGGAACATCGTTCCCCCTTGCTGTGACTTGTTGCAATGCGTGTAGCGATATGGCACGCATGCGTCCTGGCGGGGTTCTTCACGTAGTCACTCACGTGACTCCGAAGTAAAACGCAAGATAAAGTCCAATAAAGCCCCATTAAAAATTGTTCAATATCTCCAATGAGGTAGACGGTAGTTGTACGAAGGAACTGCAGATGCTGGTTTTAACCAAAAATAGACATAAAATACTGGAGTAACTCTGTGGGGCAGGCAGCACCTCTGGATCGAAGGAATGGGTGATGTTTCGGGTTGAGACCCTTCTTCAGACTCTAGATGCTAGGTCAGGACCGTTCTCTAGCTGCTGAGGACGGTTCAGTCACCTGATAAAAGTTAAAATAGTAAAAGGATAAAGATTTTTTTCTGATGTTTAAAATAGTGCAATTTTTTACTATTTGCACTTTCAAAAGACTATGAAATGTTACAACTACAGATGGTACATTCTGGAAACACTGTAATAGTATTACTTTTTCTTTAACTCACTCAAAACAAAAATATATAGGTACACAATTTCCAGCATCTGCAGTTCCTTTTTAAACAAAAATATATAGGTAATGGCTCTGGAAGTCATGGGTCGTGCTAATGTTATTACTATCGTTTATTTCAGACAGCTCCGTACTATCTAAAGAACTCTGTTTTTTAATGACACTCGAAGATTTAAATGAACAGCATATATTGTCTTTATTTTCAGACAGCTAAGAAATATGAGTGATTTCTGCACAGAATATGTTGCATTAGTATCTGAAATGCGACAAAATGATGCTCAGTTGTAGGTATCTATAATAATATGAATTTCTCATCATTAGTTTGCTTCGTTTGTACAGTATGGATATCGGCACTATGGTTCACCAAATCCACACTGAGTCACACTAGCTCTATGTTATCCCATTTTGTCATCCATTCCCGACACATTGGGAAGCTAATAGAAATATAGAAACATAGAAAATAGGTGCATGAGGCCATTCGGTCCTTCGAGCCAGCACCGCCATTCAATATGATCACGGCTGATCATCCACAATCAGTACCTCGTTCCTGCTTTTTCCCCATATCCCATTGTTCCATTAGCCCGAAGAGCTAGAAGAGCTAATTAACCTACATCTTTCCTAATGTCTCCCAACTCACACTTCTTTGGGATGCATGAGGAACGGAGGAAACACAGGAAGAATGAGAAAACATCACAAAGGCAGCACCCAAGGCCAGGATCGAACCTGCGTATCATGCATTGTGAGGTAGCAGCTCTACCCGCTGCACCGCTGTGGTTCTGATAATGAGAGATAACATTACACAGTAGAATAGCTTGGCATGTCCATACAGGAAAACTAAAGGCACTGTTAGCATTTTCCTGTCTCATCCATGTGGGATAAAGTCTATTTTTTTCCCAGACATGGGTAAAAAAAGCATGAGAAGCATTCGTCTCCACTAGAGCATTGTGCCAGCCACTTATCAGTAGCCAACCTACGCTGAACAACCCCAGGCTGCAAGTAGACAATGGGGAACAATCAGCACACAATAGGCTATTAATAATCTCAATATGATTTGAGGTGTTAACTGGCCTGATATGATTTGAATTTGATATAAATAGGTGACAAAGATGAAGTCAAAAGTATTTCAAAAGGAACAATAAGAAATGGATACAGTACCAGTGACACACAGGCTAATGTTTGCACTTGATGTGCCACTTTCATTCTTCAGTTTAACTGTTAACGTTCCACTGTCCTTCCTATTACAGTTGGAGATAGACAATCGCGTAAAATCTCCAATGTTGTCGATTTTGATTCTGTTGTCGATGAACAGTTCATCTCCATCCTTGCACCAAGACACCTTTATGGGTGGTTTTCCTGTGAATGGCACTTTCACTGCTGCAGACTGACCGGCCTTTACAACAATAGGTTTCTTTCCCAGCTGGTCCAGCACATCCTGATCAAATCCTGGTGGATCTAGACGTTAACCAGTGGCAATGATGAGCATCAAGGTCAATAGCTTACAATAAATGATTACTTAGAAATTTAATTTTCTTGAAATACTATGCACTCCATGTTTTTTATGAAATAGTTATGTTGCCATGATCTACTATGTGCATATATATTATGGTAAAAATGTGCACATATGTTACATATATTAACTATGTATGCAGGATGAACACACTGGATGAGTCTTTTCCCCCAGAGTAAGCGAATCGAGAACCAGATGGCATAGGTTTAATATGAGGGAGAAAAGATTTAATGGGAACCAGAGGGATAACTTTTTTTCACACAAAGGGTAGTCGGTGTATGGAATAAGCTGCCGGAGGAGGTAGTTGAGGCAGGTACTATCGCAACGTTTAAGAAATGTTTAGAGGGATATGGGTCAAAAGCAGGCAGGTGGGACTAGTGCACATGGGGCACACACAAAATGCTGGAGATACTCAGCGGGTGAGGCAGCATCTATGGAGAGAAGGAATTGGCGACGTTTTGGGTCGAGACCCTGCTTCAGACATTCTTTCTTGTACAGGGGGCATGTTGATCAGCATGGGCAAGTTGGGCTGAAGGGCCTGTTTCCACACTGTATGCCTCTATGACACTATGCCTCTATGACACTATGCTGTGAATGATTAATGCTGCTCTACAGGGAAAATGCATTTTGTTGCAATTTATGCTATTTGTATCGTAATTCATTTAGCTTCAAATTGCTGTAGGAGACATATTAATGTGACATAAGGAATCTTTCACCGAACGCATCCAAATGTTGAAACAGTAGAAACAAGGAACTACAGATGTTGTTTTACACAAAAGGACACAAAGTGCTGGAGTAAGTTAACTGGTCAGGCAGCATCTCTGGAGAACATGTATATGTGACGATCCAGGTTTGGAGCCGTCTTCAGGCTGACGTTTTGGGTCAGGGTCCTTCGTCAAACTGGAGAATCTGAAGTAGGATCCTGATCTGACCTATTCATGTTCTCCAGAGATGCTGCCTGACCCACTGAGATACTCCAGCAGTTTGTGTCCTAAATGTTGAAACATCTCCATGTGAAGTTGAAGTACTTAACAGATATAAGGTTGACTTAAATTATCACCATAGATGCTGGCCATCTGGCCAATTAGTCAAATCAATAATTTACAGTGATCAAAAAGGAACAAATTGCACATCCCAGAAAAGCAAAACTCCAGAGTTACTTAGCAAGTGAAGTTTCATTTCTGAAGAGAGAAACCGAGTTTGAATACATAATGGAAAGTTATCAACCTGATATATTAACTCTTGTTTCTCCCTCCACAGATGCTGCTCAACTTGCTGAGTATCTTCTCTCTTCATATCAGTATTTATATGTAGGTAAATCAAAGTGAAATAGTTCAGTAAATTCAAATAATTTAAAAAGCATTTGTAGTGCATTAATATGAGTAATTGCAAATGATATCCTATTAATGAATGGGATAATGGTTTTCTTATAAAGTAATATCATAGTGTATCTGCAAATGGCAAGACAAAACCACCAGGCTCATAATCTCTGAGGCAATAATAAATAAGTATTCATTTGTTACATTATTGAAAGAAAAAAAACAATGTATGACAAACAATGTATGTACAAATAAATTTAGCCACAAGGATCTTGATGAAATCTTGAGCAAAGATGCCCCAGCAAAAATACTGGAATCTTGAGTGTAACACAATGTGCTGGAGGAACTCAACGGGTCAGGCAACATCTGAGGAGCGAATGGATAGATGACATTTTGGATCAGGACCATTCCTCAGACTTCAGTCAAAAGTCATCTGTTCATTGCCTCCACAGATGCTGTCTGATCTGTCGAGTTCATCGAGCTCTTGGTGATTTGGTCAGGAGATTTAGCCACTTTTAAAATCTTATAAAGCTAACAAGTACAGTGGGTGCAAGCCTCCAGGCAATGTGTTTACGCAGTCTTTAAATATTTGACTTAAAGTGCAGTTGTAACATAAAAAAACAATTCGTAAAATAGTGATAACCTGTGGGTGAATTGTGTTAAGTATTATAAAATGCATTGCTAATCTATGAATTATATTACTGAGCAACTTGAGCCCTGAGAAGATTTATAAAGACTGCAGATGCAATTTGTTGGTACTTCTATAATTGTAAATAAACTTGCATAGAAGAAAATTAAATATATCAAGGGAAGGATTTTCATTAACAGATTAGAATACAGTCAATATTTCCTTTATTCTTCTAGAATGCATCGATGTTGGATTTGAATTAAATTTGGTGTCACAAAAGCTACTGGAAACTTCAAAAATATATTTCACTCTACCTTTAACAAAGAGTAAAGCTTCTGTTCTTCCCCCACCAGCCTCAAATGTGTATGTCCCCGAGTCTTCATCCTGTACATGAGCCAAGGTCAATTTGTGTACCGCTCCTTCCTTTGTGATAGCCCTTCCATTTCCAGAGGTAATCTATGAGCACATAAATAGAGATGTACTATCTGCCGATAGAGACAAAATGCTGGAGTAACTCAACAGGACAGACAGCATCTCTGGAGAGAAGGAATGGGTGACGTTGCGTGTCGAGACCCTTCTTCAGACGTATCTGCAAGTTCTATTGTGTTGCTGATGCATAAATAAACAAATAAGGGGGGACCTATAAACAGGAAATTCCTTGCTGAAGGTAATAACTCTCTACCAAATCTCCAGGAACATTACAACAGCAGATCATACAGATAATGACGACTTCATGGTACAGTAATAAGAATACTTTGATGTGCTGGTACACTGTCATTAAAAAATGTGATTGGATGCACAAAATACTCCAGAATTTTACATAGAGCATGTTTATCCTTGGTATAAACCAGCATCTGCAGTTCCTTCCCACACATAGAACAAGTGCAGCGCAGGAACAGACCCTTCAGCCCACAATGATTGCGCTGAATATGATGCTAAGTTTAATTGATCTGCCTGGATATGATCCATATTCCTCTATTCCTTGCACTTCAATGTGCCTATCCAAAAGCCTCTTAAACACCACTATCATATCTGCCTCCACTACCACCCCTGGCAATGTGATCCAGGTCCCCACCTCTCACTATGTATAAAACTTGTCCTGCACATCCCATTAAACTTCCACCTCTCACTTTATAGTTCTATCCACTGTCGGACATTTCTACCCTGGGAAAAAGATTCTGACTGTCTACCCTATCTATGCCTCTCATAATTTTATATACTTCTATCAACTTTTATATACTTCTATATAGTTCTTCCAATATAATTATTTCCATAAAGAGAGTTTCAGAGCTCCACAGTCTGTGTCTTTCTGAATGTAAATTATGATACACCACTAAAGTCTAGAGGTGATAAAATATATCCACAGTGCTTTATTTCCACTAGTAGACATTTTTTTATAATATGTGATAATCTCATGTCTGGTGGGTCTTGGAAAATCGTGGAATTGTCTCCCATTAAAATTGGGAATTAAAAATAGCATTGCAATGGTGTATAATGTATGGTGGCAAAACATCAAAAGCTTTTGGAGAAGCATCCAAGTTCATCAGCGGCATTTTTTCCAACACTGAAGATATAGTTATTTCAGACGCAGAGAAATAAAGTTCTGAAATCAAGCTAGAGGTTACTGATAGATGATATTATAGACCAATGTCTTTTAAAACTTTCCCCTCATACAAAAAATCCACCATACCGGAATTAATCTGGTGAATCTTCTCTACACTCCATTCATACAAGTAAAGTGCACATTGTTGTGTACATTTCGGGGGTCACCAAGTTGTAGAAAATATGTCATTAAGTTGAGATAGGTGCAGAATAGATTCACAAGGGTGTTATTAGGACTGGAAGCCTAAAGTTGTAAGAAGAGATTGGATAAGCTGGGGCTTCTTCCCCGGAGTATAAGAGGCTGAGGGATGACTTTATATATAAATCACGAGGGGCATCGATAAGGTGAATGGTCACGTTTTCTTATCCCCAGCCAAGAGGTGTCTAAAATTATAGGACATAGGTATGAGGTGAGAAGGGAAAGAATTAAAGGAAACCTGAGGGGCAACTTTTTCCACACAGAGGGTTGTGGGTATATGGAACGAGCTGGCAAAGGATGTGGGTGAGATGGGTGCAATTACAATGTTTCAAAGACATTGAAGATAAAGGCATGAAATGTGAAGGCAGAGGAAGGAATAGAGGTAGAAGGTGATGGGGTAGGGTGGAGATAGGGGAAGAGAGGAAATGACTCCAGGTGGGGCTCACAGAAGAGAAGGGAGAGAAAGGATGGGGGGGGGGGGGGGGGGGGTGGGAGGGGGGGTGGGGATGTAGATCAGTTACAATGAAAAACTTATCAAATACTAATTTTGTGTTCTACACAAATATCAATGTCATTTAGCAATCTGAATGGTTAGATCGCAGTTTCACAAACCTCTCCAACCAAGAAGTCCATATTTTAATAACTATAGGCAAAAACTCAGAAGAACAGTTAAAATTAGTTTAAGAAGGAACTGCAGATGCTGGAAAATCGAAGGTAGACAAAAATGCTGGAGAAACTCAGCGGGTGAGGCAGCATCTATGGAGCAAAGGAAATAGGCAACGTTTCCGGTCGAAACCCAAGGTTGTCTATTCCCTTCGCTGCATAGATGCTGCTTCACCCGCTGAGATAAAATTAGTTATTTCATTTATGTGATTTCTGCATGTAAAGCATTGAAATGTTACACGGGTGAATTTCAATGGCCAGAATTGGTTCCCATTTATTCCCAAGAGCTGTGAAATTATTAACTCAAATTGAAAATACATAATTATTTACGTCAAATTACCTGTACTCCATCCTTAAACCAGGAACCTTGTGCTTCCTCATTCTTCATTACGCAACTAAGTTCAGCTGCTGCCCCCTTCTGGGCATCCATGTCTGACAGACCAGTTTTGAAATAGTGAGCTCCTGCTGTATTGCAGAAGAAAATCAGATGTGAATGAACTAGCTGATGCAAGTCAAAAATTAATCCGATCTATGTTTTAAAATAAAGCTTACTATCGCATGGTATAATGTTAATCATTTGAGTCTTAATCAGATTATCTGTACTGGTTAAACATTCATATTTCAGTAATAATAATTTGAGTTATGTTTACAAAGTTAAAACAATATAGATCCTAGTGTGATCAAATATTTCCAATTTTCGTTTAGTTTAGTTTATTGCCATGTGTACCGAGGTACAGTGAAAAGCTTTCATTGAGTGATTTCCAGTCAATGGAAAGACCTTACAAGGGAATAACATTTAGTGCACAGACTTCTTTATGCATTCATAATAACGAATGGAGGATAGGGTGGGGTGCAGAATAGATTCACAAGGGTGTTATCGGATTATTTCAAGTTCCATTCATAAATGCTCTGATATATATATATTTTTTTCTTGTAGCTTAAACATAAGAATGAACATCACACATGTTGAATTATGTAAGGTTCTATCTAAATTAATGATCTAATTTGTTATTATTAAGAAATGTTGAAAGTATTATGGTCTGTATTTTTTTAAACTACAAGTTGTACAAATCACTAAAAAAAGAATCAGTTAATTTTGAATTAGATCGAGCATAATTCATGTTACTATGATCTTTTATCTCCTGCTCTTCTGATTGAAATAATAACCATGGCCATTTTCCACTAACTTGGGGCCTGTGGAACTTATTGAAATTAAACAGTTTTGTGTGGGCAGAAGGACAAAGATGGGTATGCTGCAAAATATTTTAATTAGGGTTTTTGAAATACTAATATATGATCGATGATCAACAAATGTTCTGCAATTTCCATATCGTTTTCACTATTTTAAAATCAGCTTCCTCACTAGGTGGTGTGAGACCATGTAAATGACTAAAATTCTTCGCTTCTCAGATGTATTAGTAAATGGAATATTATGAGGCAATTCTTTAAAAAAATATATTTTAAAGCACTACTTCAAGATAGATTTTAAGTTGGGGATGTCTGAGTTGATGTTTAGGAGGCAAAAATCACTTATGCACTAGGCATAATCTTATAATCTTTCACCAGAGTTGCTGTGTACTCTAAAATAAAGCTCTGTTCTAATTTCAAAAATGTTTTAGTTCAGGAAGGTAGACAAAAATACTGGAGAAACTCAGCGGGTGAGGCAGCATCTATGTAATAAATTTATTTATTTATTTATTTCTTTTAAATAAACAGTTCAGGAAGGAGTCAGATTCTAAAAGTCCATTAAGAAACACATTTTAGAGAAAGATTAGAGATTTGGCCCCTAAGCATCTACCTAAAGGTATAGTTTCGGTGGTAATATAAATCCCATTAACATAGATAACAATTTTACTCCATTATTACAAGATTTATTATTTTCATGATTAGTAAGGGTGTCAGGGGTTATCGGGCGAAGGCAGGAGAATGGGGTTTAGAGGGAAAGATAGATCAGCCATGATTGTGATAGGCTGAATGGCCTAATTCCACTCCTACAACAAATGAACTTATGACCTTCTTTACCTTTGCTCCTGTGTTTCTGGTCTTCTGCAAGGTCACTTTCAGAAAGTTTTCCTTTTCTCTTTCTAGTACTGCTGCTTTGTTGCTCCTGGGACAAATCAGAAGCCAGCAGGTCTTGTTTTCTTCCAGTCATGGATTCACCTTGGATTGACATTTGATTATCTCCCAATAAACCTGCCTTATCGGCCGCCAGTGATGCACGTCCATCTTTTGCAGCTCCAGCACTGCCACTCATGCGTGACAGCGTGCCACCCATACTAGACACATCAATGTCATTCAGATTAACCTGACCTGCACCACCAACCCCAGCAAAGGCAGAGTCACCAGGCCCTGCCAAGCCATTTTGACCTTGATTAGAATCAGTTTCTAAATTATTTTGCATCTCATTCCATCCTGATGTGTTCAATATGTTTTTTCCATCCAAATCTTTCATGCCAGTTATTCCACTGCCATCCAATCTGTCCTTTCCATCCATTCCCATTCCATCCATTTGGGCTTTCCCATCTTTTCCCATTGCATCCCAACTGTCTTTCCCATCCTTTCCCATTCCATCCATTTGGGTTTTCCCATCTTTTCCCATTGCATCCCAACTGTCTTTCCCATCCTTTCCCATTCCATCCATCTGGTCCTTTCCCACCCCATCCCAACTGCCCTTCCCATCTTTTCCCATCTCATCTTTTCCCATCCCTTCCCCACTGCCTTTGCCATTCATCCCTATTCCACCCAGTGTCCCCATTCCATTTAATCCAGCCATACCTTTTCCAATTCCATCTAATCCACCAATGCCATATTTTCCTATTCCATCCAATCCTTCCTTGCCACATTTACCTGATCTTTCTAATCCATTAATTCCATCTTTTCCCATTCCACCCAATCTGCCTTTACCATCAATTCCCATTCCTTCTCTTCCCATTCCATGCAAACTGCCTTTCCCATCTTTGCCCATTCCATCCCAAATATCTGTGCCATCCATTCCACCTAAGTGACCCTTCCCATCCATTCCCATTCCACCCCAACTATCCTTGCCATATTTACCCATTCCATTCACACTGCTCTTCCCGTCTTTTTCCATTCCACCCCAACTGTCAGCTCCATCTACACCCATTCTATCAAAATTGCCCCTCATATCCTTCCCTATTCCATGCCGACTGTCCATCCCACCTTTTCTCAGACCATCCCAACTGCCTTCTCTGTCTTTTCCCAATCCAATTAAATTCCCATCCTTATTCATTCCACCCAAACCACCTTTCCCATCTTTTCCCATTCCACCCAATCTGCCCAGGTGGTCTTTTCCATTGCCATCCAATCTACAAATGTCATCTTGACCCATTCTGCCTAATCCATCAGAACCAACACCACTGCCATCTTTTCCCATTCTGCCATCTTCCCCAATGCCATTTATACTATCTCCGTACGATCCATCTGCTTCAGAGTCCTGTAAACCTCCTCTTCCAAATCTAGATATGGCATCTTCTGAGAGATCATTTCTTCCCTTCGAATCATCCTTTGTCAAATCATTGTCATGCAGTAATCTATCCCCAGTGCCCTTCGAGCCATCTTTCTTCAAGGAATCCAAATCCTGTTCCAATTTAATATCCAAAGAGCCTTTTCCACTTCCTGAACGAGATGAAGTGCCACCGAGGTTTTCTAAAGTGAGAATTAGATTGCATTATTGTTGAATGCTGTGAATTGTATATAATTAAAATAACAGAGTAAAGAAATATTCAAATCAACATAAATTGAAATAATTATCTATACTTAAGGTATGAGAAACAAAATGGAATAATGAATGTAAACAGTGTCTAACACTTTCATGATTAAACATTTTGTATGTTTCACACTATATTGTTGGGTGCCTAAGCAAACCTCTTTGTCAATCACACACACTTATTCACTGATGTTGTTCACAGTTGCTGATATTCTCTCAGAACGAATGGGTATATTTATCTTCCATTCCCTGGTTTACAAATCTTCATTACTCCCTGCGTAGTTTATTTTATTTTAGTATAGAGAGATACAGTGCCTTACACCAAGCCAATTAACCTGCAAATCTGTACGTCTTTGGAGTGTGGGAAGAAACCAAATATCTCGGAGAAAACCCACGCAGATATGGGGAGAATGCACAAACTCTGTACACACAGCACCCGTTGTCCAGCATTTGAGGAGCATTTGAAGGCATTGGGCCTATACTTGCTGCAGTTTAGAATAATGAAGGGGGGGGGGGGGGGAGATCTCACTGAAACTTACCGGATGATGACGGCCTAGATAGAGTGTGTGGGGAAGGATGTTTTCACTAGTGGAAGAGTATAAAACCAGAGGGCCCAGCCTCACAAACAAAAGCCCTACCTTGAGAATGGAGATGAGGAGAAATGTCTTTAACCAGAGGGTGGTGAATCTGTGGAATTCATATGGAGGTTAAGATATTGGGTATTTTTAAAGTGGAGATTGATAGGTTCTTAATTAGGAAAGGGTGTTAAAGGTTACGGGGAGAAGTCAGGGGAGGGGAGTTGATTGGGAAAAATAGATCAGCCATGACTGAATGGCAGAGTAGACCTGATCGGCTGAATGGCCTAATTCTGCTCCCTTGCCTTATGGTCTTATGACCTTCTTGGCTGACCGAGGCAGAGCGAGTTAAAAACAAAGTAACATGGTCTGATAAAATGACTCTCTTACAGGTAGTTATGATAAATTGTAATGTGACTGCTGCTTTTTAAATCTTGCTTCTAATCATCGCACTTTACATGCTTAGGTGCATTGATTGAATGTAATTGAAAGAAACAGCATGAAAACAGGCCCTTTGGCCCACCAAGTCCACACTGACCATCAATCACTCATTTGCTCTAGTTTTATGTTACCCCGCTTTTCTATTCACTCCCTACACACTAGGGGTAATTTTTAGAGGCCATTTCACTTATAAACCCGAACGTCTTTGGGGTGTGGGAGGAAAACGGAGCACCTGGAGGAACCCAAATGATCATTGGGAAAAGGTGCAAATCCCTGTTTCTGAAGATATACTCCTGAAAGATCGATGTTTGCAAGGATTCAAAGGGAGTCAGATCTTGGGATGCATATGTGGCAAGGTCTTATAACAGATTAGACTTACTTCCCACTATAAGGTAAGCACTTGAGGAACCGGCTCCTGCTGTAATCACATACACTCCTTTATCTACAGGCAGAACGCCCTTTACAGTCAGACAATGTGTTAAACCATCTGGTGAGACCGTCATGTGATATTTGTCACTACTTTCCAGTGTCCTCTTTTTGAATGCCCATTCTACGGGGATGGGTACTGAAATGGTGCATTGAAAGACAGCATCTTCTGCTTCATTGCATTTACATTCTTGCAACGGCTGTTTGAAATGAACAGGGATATCTGGAATTACAAAAATGGATGAGCGTTATAATTTAAATGATAATGATAGCATGTTTAGATAGTGCAGGCATTAATTCTGTGAAAGGCAGAAATGCCACTTACGATTGAAATCAACCTCTGTTGCAAAAATAGATGCATCTTCAACATTTATCTTGTACATCCCAACATCGTCAGGCTGGAGATCTTTGATGGAGAAGTTATATTGTTTGCCAACATGGTTAAGATTATGTTTTCCATCATCAGTCATTGAATACGGGATCATTTGGTGATCCTTTAACAAACAGCAAACAGAGCAGAACACACAGAAAATGAAGAACAGTTACTCTTTGAGCTGTAAGTTTACTTTTAGCGCATTCAACAAAACCAAATTTGTTCACATTGTGAATTTGTATGGAGATAAAATTATAGACATTTGATGTGGATGAATTGCACCTGTCACCATTAAATGTCCTTGGTAAGGAAGATTAAAGAGAATCCCAAGGCATTTTATACATACATTAAAATCAAAAGGGTAACTAGTTAGATGGTAGGACTACTCAAAAGACCACTCAAAACTATTATTTCAAAATCAGAATATTCTGATATAATGTCACAGAATTATTGAAGGAAAGACATGAATACGTTATATGGTAAGGTAATATCTGAACAATCAATTTCTGGATGGAAAATTACCTTGTTTATTACCTTCAGGTTGAATGTTCTTGTCGATATCTTAAATGTTTTATATTACTGTTAACATTTCACTGAGAAAAAAAAATTTAGTTACCTTGAATAAGAAAATAGTCAGATTTGGGTTCTTGAGTTCCATATCAAATCCAAAGTTAGCTGAACCATCAGCCTTTGTTTCAATGTGTTTCAAATTGGTAATCGATTTCACATACTAGGAGTAAGATATTAGAAAACATGTGAATTAGAGGTTGCACTAATCAGAAGTACATTTGCTAAAGATATTAAAGTTTCAGCATTTGACAGATTATGTTATTTTCAATAAATAAACTCTTGAAACATTTCTTAAATTCCCCACTCATAGCAAAATGTATTTGCATTCTTTGTGTAACACTATCATCTATTTCAGAGGAAGTTAAAAATTAACTCTGCCAATACTGTTCAGCAGATTTAATGGTAGTGGGAATTAGGTGATGGTGATCCCTTTGAATGTTGAGGGAAGTTGTTTAAACATCGCCATGGTGGCGCAATGGTGGAGTTGCTGCCTTACAGCAACCGAGAACTAGGTTCGATCCTGACCACGGGTGGTGTTTGCTGGGAGTTTGTATGTTCTTCCCGTGACCGAGTGGGTTTTCCCCGGGTGCACCAGTATCCTCCCACATTCAAAAGACGGACATGATGTTTGTAGGTTAATTGGCTTTGGTAAAGATTGTAAATTGTCCCTAGTGTGTAGGATAGTGCT
The DNA here is from genome assembly GCF_010909765.2 of Amblyraja radiata. NCBI lineage: Eukaryota > Metazoa > Chordata > Chondrichthyes > Rajiformes > Rajidae > Amblyraja > Amblyraja radiata. The sequence goes on from NC_045979.1 coordinate 15,114,956, forward strand.
AGTGTATGGGGATCGCAGGTAGGCGCAGACTTGTTGGGCCGAAGGGCCTGTTTCACTAAACTAAACTGAACTAAAATTAATTGTTAAAGGCAATCAATGGTTAGTCCTAGTGTGGTGCAACTGTTACTGACCACATCAGTTCAACCCTGAATGCCATCGACGTCTTGCAACCTGCAGCTGTGAACCATTTAATTATCTAAGATATTCCAAACAACATCAAACATCCCACTTTTGACCTTCGATGCAGGGAAGGTCACTGATGAAGCAGCTGGAAATGTTTAGGTGCCTCTAATCTAGTACTCTGGTCATCTGGCATGACCAATGACCTGGAAATAAGTCATTCATCACTTGTCTTAAACAAGAGATAACAGCACAGTATATTTTTCTCTGAGCCTCATACTGCCTTGAAAGGCCACCAGCATAGTCAAGGATGAGTCTCACCTTGGACACTCCCTCTTCTCCCTGTTCCCATCAGGCAAGAGGTACAGAAGTGTGAAAACTCACACCTCCAGATTCAGGGATAGTTTCTTCCCAGTTGGCAACTGAACCATCTTATCACCAACTAGAGGGGGGTGAGCTACTATTTACCTCATTGGAGACCCTTGGACTATCTTTAATCAGAATTTACTGGATTATACCTTACACTAAACATTATTCCTTCTATCCTATAACTGTACAATGTGAACAGCTTGGTTGTAATCATGTATAGTCCTTCCGCTGACCAGATAGCAGGCAACAAAAGCTTTTCATTGTACCTCGGTATACGTGAAAATAAACTAAACTGAAACTGAAACTGAACTGAAACTGAGCAAATAGAGTATGAAGAAGGGTCTCGATCCAAAATGTCGCCTATTCCTTCAGTCCATAGATGCTGCCTCACCCGCTGAGTTTCTCTAGCATTTTTGTCTATCCTCGATTTTACCCAGCATCTGCAGTTCTTTCTTAAACAAAATAGAGTATCAGTGTATATCCACGAGATGGCTTACAGTATACTCTTGGAAAGTACTGTGAAAGTCAAGACTCTGGCACTTATAGTTGAAGTGGGGCAAAGGATTGAAGTGCAAACTGATGTTTTCATAGTTTGCATAATGATTTGCACCAGTATTGGATCACCAATGCATTACAACGACTGCAAGGCAATTGATCCATTTTGACTGAAAAAAGCTGATAAAGTTATTGGGAACTGAAAGTTTTCATTGTCATACCAATTGTGTGGAATCATGTACCAGGCTATTTGGTTGTATGTTGTACATTTGTTGATAAGAAGGATCACAAATTGGTCGTCAATTCTACAGCCACGTTTCAAGTGTGAGTTGTCATTTTGTGAAGGGCGCCAGTGTATCCACTGCCCTTTCTGAAAGTGTGGAGAGAACGTCTATTAAGATAGTCTTAAATGTTTCTGAAGTTAGATGTCTATTCAGTAACATTGTAGATGATGTTTGATTGATAATTGATTTCTTTTGGCTTTTGCAATGATTCCTGATGCTTGTTAGAGCTTTTTAAGGTGAAGAGAAAAAAGGGGTGGCCAGGAATATTAAGAGTTGCAGGTTTCTGAACAGATTTATCACTCCCAGATGTGGGATTATTGTACTATTGTCCACTTGGATAACAACACGTGGAAGAATGAAAATTAGGTGAACAGAGTGAATAGAAGAGGCAGAGGTTCTATCCTTAGCCCTGTCTATCTTAGATGCTGAAAGAGAAATTCTACCTAACCTTCAGTGATGAAAGGTCCTTGAGGTGCCTACGCCTCTGCAAGGACATCTGTGCTGACGTCTGCTGTAGTCTTGGAGCAGGGTGAAGACTGCCATGCCATGGGGCTGTCAAGGTCACTGTGACCATTAACGTTTGCGCGCTGGGTTGCTTCCAGGCTATTTGCAACAAATAGAGATCGCATTCCATGGAAGGATGTTGATGCCGATTTAGAGAGGCGTTTATGTTTTATTTCCCTCGTGCCAGGGAGCAGCAGGTTAAGAAGCACATGGCTCCTTCATAATGCCGGGCACCATTGATTGAGCACCTCGCCTTTGGTGATGTACATCAATACTGAAATGTACTGCAAGCAAAATGGATTACATGCCCTTTACATCAGAGTCGTGTGACCCTGGGTGTCATGTTGTGTTGATATGTCTGGCAGGAGATATGATGCCTTCATTCTATGGCAGTCTGTCATATCGTCTGTCACAACAAACAGAAGGGGGACTACTGGCTGACAAATACAGCGCCTTGCCAATTCATAGCTCTATTGTGCAAGTTAATGTGCATGTGGCTGAAACTATGCCACCTCACACATAAGGCATAGAATAGACCAAGAGCACGCTCACAGAGTCAAATGGTAGATAGATAGATAGATAGATAGATATAATTTAATTGCCACACAACCAAGGTCGGTGGAATTTGGGTTGCCAGCAGCGGTACAGTAATAAAGAACACACAACCACAATAAAAATGTTACACAAACATCCACCACAGCATTCATCACTGTGGTGGAAGGCACAGAGCTTGGCCAGTCCTCCTCCGTTTTCCCCCGTGGTCGGGACCTCCACCCTCCACAGCCGTTGCTGCGGGCGTCCAGATGGTAAGGGACAAAGTCATAGTCAAGGGGAGTCCAGGATCGGCTCTTCCCAACCAGAGACCGCGGCTTCAGGCTGGTGTAGGCCGCAGGCCGGCGGTCAAAGTTTTAAAGTACCTGCCGTGCCGCAGCCGGAAGCACCGCAGCCTGTAGGGCCGGCGGTCGAAGCTCCCCTCCAGGGGAGATGGTAAGTCCATGCCGCACCGGCGGTAGAAGACGGCCGCGGGCCGGCGGTGGAAGCTTTTTCTTCCCCCCGGGTCCCCCACGAGGGATCCCGGGCTGTAGATGCCGCACCAGTTGGAGTTCTTCAGGCTGCCGGCTGCCGCGGGCCAGCGTAACGGAGCGCTCCCCTCCAGCGAGCCCCAGTGAGGTCTCACCCGCTCCGCGCCGAGAGTCCACGCTGCGCCCGCCGCTGAAGCTCCGGGCGCGTCTCCGGGAAAGGCCGCCCGATCCTCGATGTTAGGCCACGGGGGAGGCGACCTGGAAAAAGTCGCCTCTCCATGGAGGAGGCGGCCAAAACGGTTTCCCCCTTACCCCCCCACACCACCCCCCACACAAAACACACAAAGAAACATTAAAAACAGACTTTTAAACATAATAAAAAAATAAAAAAAGTTGAAAAAAAACGGACACGCTGCCGACAGGCTGCTGCAGTGCAGCGCCCCCACAGGCTCTAAGAAGAAGTTGGAACAGCTTGGATTGTTTTCTCCTGATTATCCGAAACTGAGGCTGAGGGGAGACCTGACAGAAGTGTCTAAAGGGGAGACAGTCAGATGAACCTTGACACCAACGCATTGAGTCCTGCAGGTACCGTGTCACCATGAACGAGCAAAGTTCTGCACCTATTGATTGGACCTTCATGGGGGAATATCTCTCAATTTATGCCAGCTATAAATGTGTGAGGCCACAGGGCTAAAGAATGAGAAGCAAGTGTAAGTTTTACTGTAGTTATGCGTCCACTCGATGGAGACTGTTTGGCCATTAAGTGATTGGAAAGTGATGCATCCAATTATGCCTTATCTCGGTGGTACAACTGGTATAGTGTGGCACCTGAAGGTGCATTATTTGTACTTGAACATGTGTACGAGTTTCATTCAACACTGTATCCAAGTCCTTTGTGCTTGTTCCGATATTGTGACAATGCTATCTGCTCTCATTGCCTTCAAAAAAATTGGCAAAAGGACCTCTTAACACAGTGCTGATAGATCTTAACTCTTGTCAACTATTGCATTGAACCAACTCTAAACCTGTTTATTCCCAATGTCTCCCATGCAGAATGAACAACTGTTGCAACTACAGTGCATTTCCAATCAAATATGCCTTTGTGCTTTTAATAATACTGTTAGAATGGACCTGCAAGGATTAATCATGTAGACTAGCAACCAGCAAAATGTCATTGTGCCACTTAAGTGTTGGAGTAACTCAGTAGTTCAGGTAGCATCTTTGGAGAACATGGATAGGAACGGTCCCAACCTGAAACATCACCTATTCAGTCCCTTCAGAGATGCTGGTTAATACACAAATGGACACTGAGTGGCGGAGTAACTCAGCAGATCAGGTAGCATGTCTGGAGAACATGAATGGGTGATGTTTTGGGTTGAAAGTAAAGTCTCGACCCAAAATGTCCACATTCTCTTGCGACACTGCCTGGCCCACTGAGTTACTCCAGTACTTTGAGTTGCAGGCAAGATTTGAGCATCTGCTGTTCCTGTGTTTCAGTGTACTAGTTGAAGTGGAAGGAAAAGGCACCAATTTAACACGTTGCATGTTGTGAATGACCATCATTGAGGGAGTATCATACTTAGATTCATAATACCACCACTTCTCAACCAATTGTCCTAAATTCTCCAACTGTAATGATAGGATATTAACCTATTCGGGAGTTTAAGCTGTTGTTTTGCATCTCTCTTAGTTTCTGATCTTTTCCTGTAATACCTTGTTTAAATCAAAGTCACAATACACAGATCCCTGCTGTTATCAAGCACCTGAACCATCCTACCACCAACTAGAGAGCTGTCCTCAGCTACCATCTACCTCATTGGAGACACTTGGACTATCTTTGATCAGGCTTTATAGGACTTCATTTTGCACAAGACGTTATTCACGTTATTATGTATCTGTACACTGTGGATGGCTCGATTGTAATCATGCATTGTCTTTCTGCTGACTGGTTGGCAGGCAACAAAAGCTATTCACTGTACCTCGGTAAAACATGATAATAAACTAAACTCAACTCATCTTTCAAAGATACATTACCTCCGCTTGCTTTTCCTCTCTTTCAATTTTCATCTGCTTCAGCCTGGTCAACATGCCTCGAAAGTCGGTTAAACCATATTGCATACAAATCCTTTCGTAATCCTTCTTGTCAGCATTCATGAGGACTTCCCAAATTTTTTGATTGTCAACGTCATCTTCCTTCTTTACGGGTTGGGCACTGAAAAATGCCAATGTAAGATAAACATTTAACATCTTAATTAAATGTGTCACACTGAAAGACAATAAAATGAACACATTTAATATTGATAGGCACTTAATGCCAACAGACAATGACTACCTGACCCTTCTGCCAATGCCCTTGCGATCAGATATTCAAATATTTGATACACTCAGATGTTCCTGATGCCCCATTGTAAAGGAAGATTTGTTGCATTGTTGAAAATCAACTCAGTTTAGTTTAGTTTGGAGATACAGCATGGAAAGAAGCTCTCCAGTCTGCTGAGTCCACTGGGAGGAATGCAGAGTTCCCGGAGAAAGCCCGCGTGGTCACGGGAAGAATGTACAAACTCCGTGCAGACAGCACCTGTAGTCAGGATCGAACCTGGGTCTCTGGCATTGTAAGGCAGCAACTCTACTGTGCCGCCTTTAACGTTTGGAGATATCACACACATATTCAGCAGTTACCCCCTCCCCACATCTCCCCACTAATCCCAACTCCATCTCATCCTAGGTCTAGATGAAGGGCCTTGATTCCTCAACAGATGTAGCCTGACCCTTCTAATTAGTCCAGGACTTCTCCTTTCTGTTAATTGGTGACTCCTGGAACAGCAATCTCTGTGCCTCCATTTTATCATTGCAGCACCCATTCATTGGGCAGCAGCACTTTCTGTTGCCTGGAAGAGTGCAGCCTGTAACGTGGTATAACTCGAAGAATGGACTGTAGTGAAATATATGAATAGATCAATAAGACGGTGGATGGTGAAAATGACACCATTCACCGTTTAGAGTAACTCAGGAATACGTGACATTTCGGGTTGAGACCCTTCACATCACCTATTCCGTTTCTCCAGAGATGCTGCCTGACCCGCTGAGTTAATCCAGCTCTTTATGTCTTTCTTTGGTTTAAACCAGCATCTGCAGTTCTTCCTACACAGACTATTGTTACACAGGGAAACCCAACAATACTATTGTGAGCAGTCTGATGGCCATGCATCTAATCCCCAGCATGCTCCCAGCCACTACATTGCCATACGCAGGAGCTAATATCTGGAGGCATCTAGTCCGCGTTTCCCTGCAGGAATATTGTCTGGCTGTTCCAACCCAGTATGTTGATGGGACAGATAGAGATAGATCTTGGAATGAATGTAGAGAATCTCTTATCTTTCCAGTGCAGGTTGCAAATTTCAGATGCTGCCTCACCCGCTGAGTTTCTCCAGCATTTTTGTCTACCTTTGATTTTCCAGCATCTGCAGTTCCTTCTTAATAATTCAGATTTCGTTTTTTCCTCTCTTCACAAATTATATTTGATATAGTCTTCTAACAATATTAACCACATGTCAAGATTAAATCAGAAATTATATGTTGTATAAGTGATTACCATTTTTTCAACATCTTCCGAAAGTCCACAGGGTCTTGCACTTTTTCTTTGGGAAATAGAACACAAAGATCACAATATATTTAAAGCCAGTCAAAATGATTGGCAACTAATGCGGAGGAAGACATCTTGGTTTCTACCAAATTCCTGCACCATTCTGCAATTATTGTTTATTTAAAAATAAACATATATATATATATATATATGTGTGTGTGTGTGTGTATATATATATATATATATATATATATATACTGATTCTTTTTGTTGTTGGTTATTACAGCGTTAACAGAGTACTATGTTCAACATATCTGTCGTACTGCTGCAAGTAAGAATTTCACCATTCCATTTTGGAACAAAGCAAAGTTTTCTATACATGGTAAGTAACATTTATAAGAATTTTGAATAGGCACATGGATATATAGGGAATGGGGGAAAATGGATCATAAGCAGGCAGAGGAGAATAGTTAAGCTTGGCATGTTTGACGAACATTCTGGACCGAAGGACCTGTTCCTCTGATGTACTGTTCTATAGTTCTCAATCCATATTATTTTATACTCACCAAATTACATCCATGGAAATTTCTAAGAATGGGAGATCATCTCAAGTTATTGAGAGAGATCGGCTGGGTAGATGCTGAAAGGTTGTTTTCCCTTTCTGTACAGTCCTGAATTATGATCCCAGATTGAGCATTTGGCCATTTAGAGATGAGGAGAAATGTCTTGCTAGAGAGCGTTCTAAATCTTTGGAACCGTTTATCTGAGAGGGTTGTGGATGCCAAGCCATTCAGTATATTTAAGATTAAAACGAATAGGGATTCAGTGACATAAGGAACAGCTGACAAAATGGGGTTAAGACATAATATCAGCCTAGATACTGAACGTTGATGGAGACTCCAAGGGGAGTAGAGTCTATTTCTGGGCCTATTCCTTAATATCTGTAATTGCAAACAATGCTATTCGAGAGTCAGTCAGAAGATGATCTTTTGTCAATTGACCTCTTTCTTACAGTTTTATACGAATGTAACTTCTACAATTTCTTTTGATATACTGAACAAACATGTTACTCTGCAGTACATAATGAAATTCTCCCATTTCATGAATAATCCATGCTCACCTTGTATCTGTCCAGGTTTTTTCAGTTTCCTCTTGAAGCCAACTGATCATACGTATGTGAATAGAGACGATGAACACAGCGATTAATATACAAAAATGGCAATGTACAAGGAACAAACATGCCTGAGGTTAGTTACAAAAGTAAAAAATCACCTATGGGCTGCATGGTGGCGCAATGGTGAATTTGTTGCCTTACAGCTCCAGGGACTGAGGTTTAATCCCGACCACGGATGCTTGTCTGTATGGAGTTTGTACGTTGGCCCCATAAACCTGCATGGGTTTTCTCCGAGATCTTCGATTTCCACTCACACTCCAAAGACGTCCAGGTTTCTAGGTTATTTGGATTTGTATACTTGGCAAAAGTGTAAATTGTCTCTAGTGTGTAGGCTTGTGTTAATGTGCAGGGATCGCTGGTCAGTGCGGTGGGCCGTAGGGCCTGTTTCTGCGCTGTATCTCTAAACTAAACTAAATTAGACAACATCTTTTTGAATGGTGCTGAAGGCACAAGAGGTGGAATAGCTTACATCTCCCTCTACTTCTCATGTTTGAAAATATGAATTGATTATATTCTAGCCTTTATCATCAGCTGTTACTGTTACAAACAAGGAATAAGCTTTGATAATTCTTACAAAACTTGGAAAATCTTTAATTTTGGGAATGCAATCATGCAATTCTGTGGATGACATCTGACTCACTTTCAACTGATTGAATCAATTCCGGAAATTGTGATATTTATCGTCTCTCTCTGTGTTAATCTAACTACAGCTACCTCTTGTGATATTTCTGTTAACGTTTACTTTTGAAACTTTTGCCATCCATTATTTATCACTTATGCCTTGTACAACCTGGTCACTTCAGAGGATAGTTAAGTCACCCAAAGTGGTGAAAAGTAAACCAGATAAAATCTAGAGGTGCCCTTCTCTAAAGATCACATAAAGGGTTTATCACATTCAATCATGCAATAGCTTGTCATACTTTTATTTCCTCCAGGTGGCAGTAGTATTGGGAGTACTATCATAACTATCATATCATAACTAATCAACACTACACACTGTGTTTTTGATTTTCTGTTTTTGGATTGAATTCTGTTTTTAATTTGTGTCATTGTGATGTCTTTAATTACTTGTTTTACTCCGATTATATGTTTTTATTCCGATTACTATGTAAGGTGTCCTTGAGATTTTGTATGAAAGGCGCCCATTAAATATAAAATTTATTATTATTATTATAACAATGCAGCAGTATTGACAATTAGTGTAGGAAGGAACTGCAGATGCTGGTTTAAACCGAAGATAGACACAAAATGCTGGAGTAACTCAGCGGGACAGGCAGCATTTCTGGAGAGAAAGAATGGGTGATGTTTCGGGTCGAGACCCTTCTTCAGACTGTCTGAAGAAGGGTCTTGACCTGAAACATCACCCATTCCTTCTCTCCAGAGATGCTGTCTGTCCCACTGAGTTACTCCAGCATTTTGTGTCTATCTTCAGTATTGACAATTACTTGTATATACCTTGAAGTGTTAGTTCAAGCTGTTAAGTTGTGGCATTCGATGCATTCTAATAAATTCTCACCTTCTATAATATTCAGATGTGTTACGCACCTGGCTTCTCCATATTCATTAGAAAAGACACACCTGTATGAACCAGCATGCTCTGAACTCAGTTTCTTCACCTTAAATAACATAACAATGAATTACTCCATTTTTGAAATGTTTATACATTTTCCTGCATCGTTTTTAAGTGGTTTCACTGTGACTGTAAGTTAGTGAATGGTTCTCAACCTGGTGGTTTAAACCCATGAAGAGGTGATAGTACACTTGGGGTGGCACAGTGGCGCAGCAGTAGAGTTGCTGCTTTACAGCACCAGAGACCTGGGTCCGATCCTGACTACAGGTGCTGTCCCATTCTCCCAGTGTCCGTGTGGGTTTCCTCCGGGTGCTCCGGTTTCCTCCCACACTCGAAAGACCTACAGGTTTGTAGGTAAATTGGCTTTGGTAAAGTTGTAAATTGTCCCTAGTGTGTAGGATAGTGTTAGGGGTGATCACTGGTCGGCGCGGACCCGATGGGCCAAAGGGTCTGTTTCTCTAACGTCTAAAGTCCTGTCTAAAGGATTGGACAGATTATAAAATCACTGTGAAACATGTTTTTTTTTCTCAGTACAGGTGCACAACCTTTTATCCGAAAGCCTTGGGACCAGACACTTTTCGTAATTCAGAATTTGTCGGTCTTCGGAATGGAAATTTTTTAGCGTAGATTTTAATGGCTGGCTCAGTGGTAGAGTGCTCGGCTCATATCCGCAAGGTCGCGAGTTTGCGCCTTGACCCTGGCAGTTACTCGATCGCGAGTTTGAGTCTTCAATGTCGTTTTTTCTTGCAGAATAAATGTTTGTATGAAATACAGTGTAGGAGAAGTGTACTGACTGTGTGGGCAGAACTTTGGAAGTGATTGCCCACCAGTCTAAAAAGCCGCTGTGTCTCCCTGTCCCTGGGATAGCAGGGGGCGATCAAACAGCACAATACCCCCCTCCAACTCCAGAGGAATCCACTCCCCGATGGGCCGCTACCAAAGATCATAGAGGAGCTCCTCTATGATCTTTGGCCGCTACAGCGACAAGTGGCAGTTCGCCCACAGCCCGAGCTGCGCCCCCTCATCCGCCACCCCAAGAACAAGACGTACCTTGCACACCATCAGCTTCTGCCCCTACGTGTTCCTCTGGAGTTGGAGTGGGGCTGGGCTGGAGTTGCTGCTGGCTGTGGGTCTCTGGGATCTCCGTGCTTGCAGTGGGCCTGGGGGTCGGTGGGCGGCGGTGGGAGCTGTGGACCTACGGACCTACCTCCGTGGAGCTAGCCAGCTTCGGAGCGTGGAGAGTTGCGGGGGCGAGCTGCTGCGACCCGACTCCGGTGGATGGTGATACCGGGAGCTCGCGGGTCTCCGGTGGGAGACTGCTTTGCGGGGCACCGGCAGCGGCGACTTCTCCCGCCCGAATTACGGGGTTGAGAGCAAACATCATAGAGGTTGAGAGTGACCTGGAGGGGGGCCTTACAATGCCCAGCGCGGCTGTAAATTGCCGCGGACTTGCTAGCGCCCGCCGGGGGCTCCAACATCAAGACCGGGGCAGGGCCCTACATCTCCCGGCGTGGCTTTGAGTGGCCGCTCCCCGATGGGCCCCTACGACGCCCCGAGCTGCGCCCCGTCATCCGCAACCCAGGTTCCTCTGTAGTTGGAGTGGGGCTGGGCTGGGCTGCTGTTGGCTGTGGGTCTCTGGGATCTCCGTGCTTGCGGTGGGCCTGGTGGTCGGTGTCCAATTGGTCCTGGCACGGTCCTACTGCAATCGCCGACGTGAAGACAGTGCAAAGCCCCCGCGCCGGTGCAATGGGCGGGGAGCTGGAGAGGGGAGGGAAGGGAAGGGGTCACACACATGGCCGGGAAGCAGAGGGGTGTAGGTGGGGTGATACTGAAGCGAGCGACAATCTGCTGCTGCCTGCCCCGCTGAGTTAAAAAGTTCCCACGCAAGACTCACGAAACACTGTGTATCGTGAGTCTACCGTGGGAACTTTTTAATTCAGCGGGCAGGCAGCAGCATATTGTCAATTATTAACCCTCCCGCGCAATATACCCTCATCTTCTCTTTTATGAATGGGGATTTAGTTCCCCTTTCTTCGAGGACCGACCGGAGGTTCCGCTGTCACCTCTGCGGGCCGCCCTCGGTGAACGTTTTCAAGGACCTTTCTTCAAGGACCGAAAAAATGGCCGCTATTCGGAGGTTTTCGTTATTTGGATCTTCGGATAAAAGGTTGTGCACCTGTAGTTGCTTCTATCATATAGTATTGACTGTGAGCTATGGAATTTAAAAAATACTCCAAACAATTAACATCTGAGGTCAGGATCGAACCCAGGTCTCTGGTGCTGTGAGGCAGCAGCCCTACCAACAGCTTCACTGTGTTACCCAAGGAGAGTCAACACTTTCCGTACAATAGTGACTTGCTGGTAAGCCGTTTATAATTAAATAAAAGGGGTAGGAATGACTTCACCTGCCAAGTTGCAGTTAATTAATTGATAGAACAATAAAAGTCTGGTAAATATCTGCTCAACATGGATTGGCTACATATGATGTATGTGTTTTACTTTTACTAGGAGAAGATGGAAGAGCACATGAGATCCTGTAGAATTACAAGAGCTACTTCAAACAGTGTTTTAAATCTGTGTTGAAAGTGACTAGCTGACACTTAATCTGTGTAACACCAGCTCAGGAACAATACAAACTGTTAAATAAAATCTATAATAAACATCAGGAATATCTACTGGAAGTCCATCATTAGCAGCCAGTGATATTCATATTCCAGCCTAACCTAAATATTATAAAGTACTTAGACAGGCAGTACTCTCTTTGGGAAAACAGAAGCTGGTAACTCATTTTGGTTATGTACTGATAAAGTCACAGATCATAGAAACATTTATAACATTAAGTATTATTCATACCTGCAAAATATATTCATTCGTAGCCTTGTCCTGATAGATCTTGTAATTGTTCTCATCTGTGACAATGTCCTCCTTGAAGCTCCAGACTACAGTAGGCTTTGGATTTCCACGTACGAGTGCTTTAAAATTAGCAATTTTACCTTTTGAGGAAGATTGAACATATGTTAATTAAACTACTTCCAAAAGCCCAAAATAAATTATGATTGGAGTGTTATTGCAATATGTAAATAATAATTTAATTTATAGATAGTTTAGTATCAGACTGGTTTATCGCTGGTCGGTGTGGACTGAAAGGCCTGTTTCCACACTGTATCTCTAAAGTCTAAAGGTTTGCAAGTTAATTGGCTTCTGTAAATTGTCCCTAGTGTACGGGTGATCGGTGGTCGAAGCGGACTCGGTAAACCAAAGGGCCTGTTGCCACACTGTATCTCTAAGCTACACTAAGCTACACTAAAAATGTCTCCAAATCCTATTACATCACTTGGAGTGCAAGTATGGTCTCAGGAAATTTGTTTTAGAGACAATTTTCTGAAGGAGAATTGCCTCTAAAGACACTAGGACGGTTCAGAACACTTGCAACTTTTTTAAAGTTCCTCACCTTCTTGCATAGTCAGTGAAATTGGACGTCGTTCAATATCAGGCGCACTACATCCTTCAGGGATATTTTCCGTAAACTCCACCAATGTGACTCCTGGAACTGATGATTTCTTTATCTTGGCCCCTGTACATTTCAGACAAGATATAAAAATTAACAGAAATTTGTAATTTTTATTTATGTAAAGAGCTTCCCAGCATTAATTTTTAAACCACATGCTCTTTGTTTGTGCGGGTTTGTAGGTTAATTGGCCCTAGTGTGTAGTGAGTGGATGTCAAAGTGGGATAACATAGAACTAGTGTGAATGGGCGATTAATGGTCAGTGTGGACTCTAGGCCAAAGGGTCTGTTTCCATGCTGTAGTTCTAAACTAAATTAAACTAAACTCTAATTTTCCTTTGGAAAGTGGCTTTCAATTATCAGGGACACATACATGCATTGACTGTGGCACCACGGTAGAAGTGCTGCCTTACAGCGCCAGAGATCCGGGTTTGATCCTGACTACAGGTGCTGTTTGTACAGAGTTTGTACGTTCTCCCTGTGACCATGTGGGTTAATAATAATAATAATGGGTGGGATTTATATAGCGCCTTTCTAATACTCAAGGCACTTTACATCGCATTATTCATTCACTCCTCAGTCACACTCGGTGGTGGTAAGCTACTTCTGTAGCCACAGCTGCCCTGGGGCAGACTGACGGAAGCGTGGCTGCCATTCTGCGCCTACGGCCCCTCCGACCACCACCAATCACTCACACACATTCACACACAGGCAAAGGTGGGTGAAGTGTCTTGCCCAAGGACACAACGACAGTATGCACTCCAAGCGGGATTCGAACCGGCCACCTTCCGGTCGCCAGCCGAACACTTAGCCCATTGTGCCATCTGCCGTCCCAAAATCTCCAGGAGCTCTAGTTTCCTCACATTTAAAGATCTGCAGGTTTGTACGTTAATTAGTCTCTGTAAATTGTCCCTAGTGCGTAGAATAGAAATAGTGTATGGGTGATTGCTGGTTGGCTTGGACTCAATGGGCTGAAGGGCCTGTTTTTGTGCTCTGTCTCCAAAACAAAAAACAATACCACATACAAGCATTAACACAGTGCTGTGCATATTGTGCTAGTTCCCAAATGGAACTTTAGGCTTCTTCAAGGGGAATGGTGATAATTGTAGAAATCATCTTCATTAGTGTACAGGAACTACAGTAAATCAGTAGAACAGCTGACATTGTGAGTCCCCTGGCTCTGAAACCTAGACCTATTAGCGCTGGGGAGACTTAATACTAATCCTTCCTGCCAGAAATCTAGCCTTTTTAAGCTTTAAGAAGAGCGTGTGAGAAGTTACATTATGAGGTTTAGGAAAGGACATAGAGGCAAAATATCATTAAATTAAAGCATGAGAATGTGTCTTCAGATAGGAAGAGGTAATTGCAGGAATTAAAATGGTGCGCTCTACACATTGAAAGTGATGAAACATATGGAGTGAACCTGTAAGTATAATAATAGAGACACCAGCCACAGATCATTTAAGAAATAATTAGTTGCCCAGTCAGGCCATGATTTGCAGACAGTCTTTATTTGTAATTGACTTGCAAGTATTTGAAGACTTCCTCAAAGAGTTCCAAAAATATAAGAGAGTTGAAGCACAATAGTTTCTCCATTTAACCATTAAAGAAAGAACCCTTGATCATAAAAGCTGCGTTATATTCTCCCAAGCGATGAGGGGAAATTGGCTTGCGTGAATCGTCTACAGGTCTGACAGTGAATCAGTAATCGGAGCGGTCATTTGATAGCTCATAGCCGCAATGTGGAAATGGGAGATTCTCTCCACTCGAGAGATTTGCAACTTGGAGTTGACCTGGGTTCAATGTAACTCAAGTAAGCAGCAATCTCTCCTGTTAAAAATACCCAAGTGGGAGATTGTGATTCGACTTCTTCACTTTACATCTCGGAAACGCTGACCCTCAGCATAGGAGCACCGCAAGGCTGCGTACTCTCCCCTCTCCCTTACTCTCTCTACACCAACGACAGACACCTCTGTCAAGCTTCTCAAGTTTGCGGATGACACAACCCTGATTGGACTGATCCAGGATGGGGAGGAATCTGCCAACAGACAGGAAGTGTCACAGCTGACGTCCTGGTGCCATCGCAACAACCTGGAACTCAATGCTCTTAAGGCAGTGGAATTGATTGTAGACTTTAGGAGAGCTCCCCCACCCCCCCCCCCCCACTCACCACCAACAACACCACAGTCACATCTGTGGAGTCACATCTGTGGAGTCATTTAAGTTCCTTGGAACCATCATCTCCAGGGACCTAAAATGGGAGGCCACCATCGACTCTGCAGTCAACAAGGCCCAACTGAGGGTGTACTTCCTGCGGCAGCTGAGGAAACACAATCTGCCACAGGCAATGATGGTCCAGTTTTATACTGCCATCATAGAGTCTGTCCTCACCTTCTCCATCGTGGTCTGGTTTGGCTCAGCCACCAAGCATAACATCCGGAGGCTGCAGCGCATTGTTCAATCAGCTGAGAAGTTTGTTGGGTGCAACCTTCCCCCCATTGACGAACTGTACACTGCAAGGGCCAGGAAGCGAGCGGGTAAGATCATCTCTGACCCCTCTCACCCTGGCCACAAACTCTTTGAAGTACTTTCCTCTGGGAGCAAAGCACCAAGGCAAATTCCTTGTATGTTTGCATATTTGGCTAATACAATGTAATTCAATTCAATTCAATTCAATTTTGCACTGAAGGAATACATGCTATAAATTAACATGATTTACCTGGCATGGTGCTTTTAACTGCTTGATTAATAACTTTCTTGTCCATGGTTTACCTCTCACTTTCGACTTGTTCAAGAGGTTATTCTTCAAAGCTGTTAATTGAAAGAAAGTAAGAAATTCAATGCTGGATTTTATGAAACTTTCTGACAAATCCTTGAAGTGTTATTCATTTACAGTATATGGCTCTGTGTAATGTTGACAAATGTGATTGCTATGAATGCAAAGTGCTCAGATAACTTAACTGGTCAGGCAGCATGTTTGGGAAGGAACTGCAGATGCTGGTTTAAACCGAAGATTGACACAAAAAGCTGGAGTAACTCAGCGGGACATGCAGCATCTCTAGAGAGAAGGAAAGGGTGACGTTTCGGGTCAAGACACTTCTTTTGTCAGGCAGCATCTCTGGAGGGCATGGATTGGTGACATTTAGGTCAGAACCCTTGTTCAGACTCATTATTCTTCAAACTTTAATTGTTTAGATGAATACACACAGCCATATGCAGTTGAAGGACAGCACGTCCACTAACAATGCCACACTCTCTCATCACTCTGCCAAGTGGCAGCAAGGTTTCTGTGGATCTCTGCCTTTCCTTTGAAAGTTTGTTCCCTGGAATAGGATTGAGTTTGAGGGGAGAGTGCAACTAATGGTGGCATGGAACACTGCTGTAATTATACACCAGTGATTGTCACAGAGGTAAAACTACCAAATCTGTTAATAGATAAACAAGAAATTGAAGATGATGGAATCTTAATTAAAACATCACCGCTTTTTGTTTGTGCCCACAACAATGCAGTTCTCCCATTTTATCAAGCACTGATTCCACCCCCCCCCCCCCCCCCCCCCCCCACCTACCCAGTCACCCTCCTTTATCCTCCTTCGTGCACATCACTGAGCCCTCCATTTCCTCCTTCTCCTCCCCTCTGGTCAATGTTATTTTCCCAATGTCACTTATTTGTATGAAAAGGAAAGAGACTCCATTCTTGCAATGGCTATCGTCCAGTGTCAAACATTATTCATCACTTGCCACACGAAGGAACGGGTACCTGAAAGGACTTTTCCTGGCAGGTTTAGTTTAGTTTTAGTTTAGTTCAGCGACACAGCATTGAAGCAGGCCCTTCGGCCCACCGAGTCCGTGCCGACCAACGATCACCCATGAACTAGTTCTATCCTACACACTAGCGGCAATTTACGGAAGTCAATTAAACTACAAACGTGAACGTCTTGGAATGTGGGAGGAAACTGAAGCACCTGGAGAAAACCCCAGCGGTCACAGGGAACGCGTACAAACTCCGTACAGACAGAACCTGTAGTCAGGATTGACCCGGGTCTCTGCCGCTGTATTCAGCAACTCTACCACTGCACCACTGTGCCGCTCATCACTTTACCCAGTATCTAGATTACAAAGCAGATTCTTCAGACCATTCGATGTATTTGAATTTGGACGATTTCCTTAAATTCAAATACAGATTGAAATACTAAAGTTTATTTGCATGGAGAAATAACTCCATTCACTTTATTGTTTGGACTATTTAAATTATTTTATTTATCTTTCTGGTTATCTATTTTCCTCTTAAATATTGTGCTAAATTTAGAACACTGAAAAGGTGGACTTTAATTAAAAACACATTGAGAAATGATTATTGATTTCTCCATAGTTATGTTCCCATCCAAAAATCTCTTAAAGGCCACTATTGTATCTGCTCCACCACTAGCCCTGGCAGCACATTCCAGGCACTCACTAACTTCTGAATAAAAAAAAGTTCCACACATCTCCTTCAAATTGACTACTATAAACTTGCCTGTCTACTATTCTTTTCAAGACATTAAATGACAACCTTTTAACTTTGTAGCATCGCCATGCTTTACCTTATAGACATTCGCATGTCAGAGCTATTTATGAAGATTCAAGTTCATGACAGTTTTGACATCCGGTTTAGCCCAAGGACAATCCCCGTAGATTCATGATTGTAAAATCCTGTGTGGTTCTGGGCCTCGCCAATCAGATCAGAATTGGCTTGAAACCCACTCAGAGGACGAGTGAAGTGTGCAAGACGAGACACTCCAGAAATATTTCGGTCTTTAGCTTTGGCTCTTCCAACTCTGTTTCTGAGATCCACACATAATTTGGTTGACCTTTTCTTTTTATGATCTTGTAAAAACTCATAATCCTTTCAAGCAGCCGGAGAGCAACGCAAGGACCTTTATCTGAAATTTACAACAATGCTAAATACAAATTTTCAAAATGACTTTTATAGAAAATAATCCAAACAAGTTAATTTTATTGTAGAAGCAAAGAACTGAAGATGCTGGTTTATGCCAAAGATAGACACAAAGCACTGGAGTAACTCAATGGGTCAGGCAGCATTTCTGGAGGAAACGGATGGGTGATGTTTCGGATGGGTACTGAAGAAGGGTCCCAACCCAAAACATCACTCATCCTTTTTCTCCAGAGATGCTGCCTGACCCGCTGAGTTACTCCAGCATTTTGTGTCTATCTTAATTTAATTTAATTATTTGCAAGAGCACAATATAAATAAATGCACCAAGAAAATATGTATCACTTGAAAGATTTTTTTATTGACATGTTTGAGTTCAGTGAAATATTGATAACAAATTAAATCTATGCTTATGTTGAATTTATGACTCTGGAATGCCAGAGGTTACAAGGAGACCTGATAGACCTGTAAAATAAAATGAGAGGCATAAATTGGGTAAACAGTCAGAACCTTTTTCCCAGTTCTTGGTTCTTGGTTTCTTGGTCCTCCAAAATATTCCAAATGGAATTTAAACTGGAGGTGGTGAAGGGAGGGCTTAAGCCAGAAAAGGTTATTGGGAAGAAAGAGCTACTTTAAATTTAGTTGCATCTGGTTGGGTAACTATAGAAGGGTGGAGATTATTCCATGCTTTAATTGTGCGGGGGAAGAACGAATTGCTGTACACATCTGTCTTTGTAGCTGGGATCACAAATTGGATCGAGTGCCCTCGTCTGCTCCTAATTGGTTTAGGTTTGGTGTAGGTCTTGTAATCTATGTCGAGCTGACCATTTAACATTTTGTAAAAACAGGTCAAACGGTGAGCTTATATGTACATATAAAATACTAGAGGGCATAGGTTTAATGTTAGAGTGGCAAAGTTTGAAGGAGATGTATGGGGCATGTTTTTTACACAGCGGGTGGTGAGTACATGGAATGTGCTGCTGGGGTGGTGGTGAAGGCAGATATAATGGTGGCATTTGAGGACTTTTGGATAGGAACATAGATATGGACGGTATGGAGGGATATGGGTTATGTGCAGGCAGATGAGAGTTGGTCTTGGCATCATGTTCAGCGCAGACATTGTGGACTGAAGGGCTTGTTCCTGTGCTGGACAGTTCTATGATCTATGATCTATGTTATGAATTATTGGAATCCGAGCATGTTTATGAAGGGTTACTGAAGAATAAAGATATCAATAAATTACTCAACTATTTTGTAAATATCTTTTTAATGAATATGACTTGTCTGTTATCAGGTGAGTGATTGGCCTGACAGCAAAGATCATTATTGATCATTAACACCATTTGTGCCCGATAAAATGAGTAAAACTAGAAACAATCTAAGCAATAAGACACAAAATTAAGACCCAGATATTGATTTAGCATTTTTAATAATGTATAGTCTGAAGCCTCGTAAACCACATGTTCATATTACCACAACATTCAATGATCTGTTCTTTCTATTTATGTTGAGAGACAGAATATATGAATGACTTTGAGCACTTGTTCAACTTGTCCAGATGACTGGAACCACTGCTGTGTGCCAAAAACATTCAACAACATGGGCACACTAAATGTGTTAATATTGCAAATTGCTAATAGATTTTATAATGCAGTACACAAATCTTCTGATGTTTCAGAGGCAATCTAACAGCAGTAAAGGTGGATCCTACCTGGATTTTTAATGTTTCTTAATGACAAAGAAGGAAGCCAATTTGGTAAACTCACCTACTCACCTACTCACTCAGCTATCCTCTTCTTCACATCCTCCTTGCTACCTATTCTTTCCACATTTCCATCAACGCTACCCAGATTCAACCACTTGCCTACACACCTAGGGAATTAACACTTGTTCATTAACTTCCCAACCTACAAATCTTTGGGATACCAGAAGGTGGCGTAGCGGTAGAGTTGCTGCTGGACACCGCCAGAGACCCGTGTTCAATGCTGACTTCGGGTGCTGTCTGTACGGAGTTTGTATATTCTCCCCATGACAGCGTGGGTTTTCCTCGGGTGCTCAGGTTTCCACCCACACTCCAAAGAAGTACAGGTTTGTAGCTTAATTGGCTTTGGTAAAGATTATAAATTGTCTCTAGTGTGTAGGATAGTGCTAATGTGCAGGGATTGCAGGTCGGTGTGGACTCGGTGGGCCAAAGGACCTGTTTCTGCACTGTATCTCTAGGCTAAACTAAACAGATGAAATCAGTGATAGCGAGAAGAAGCAAGCTCCACGCAGAGAGCAGTGGATATCTGGATTCAACTCTGGTCACAAGAGCTGTGAATAATTGGATCTATTTACTGGGCTACTGTGCTGTCACTGTTGTTTGTCTATCCATTCTATGTATAGAGAAACAAGAGACTGCAGATGCTCGGACCTCGAGCAAAACTAACTGCTGGAGAAACTCAGCAGGTCAGATGTTAGTTTAGTTTAGAGATACAGTGCAGTTTACTCCCACATTCCAATGACCTGAAGGTTTGTAAGTTAATTAGCTTCTGTAAATTGTCCTTAGCATGTAGGATAGAACCAGTGTACAGGTGTTCATTGGTCGGCATGAACTCGGTGGGCCCAAGGGCCTGTTCCCATACTGTAGGTATGTTGCAAAACTTACCTTCAGCGGCGCTGCAGATCTGTCGCTGTCCGTGTGCGCAATTTTGGCACCTTTGAGAGGGGGGCGGGTTTAAAACACGATTTTCTCTCGGCTATTCAAATCGAGGTTGTTCAGCCTACTTAGTTGCTGACGAAAAATCGCTGCGACATTAGTTCGCTGCAGCTATTTTTAAACTAAAATGGTTTATTTAATTGTTAGAGTAGGTTAAAAATCATCCTCTAAACCCGCGACCGCCGACAACGGAACGGATCTCATGTAGGGGACAACGCAAGGTAGGCTGTTTATTTTTACATTAAAAAGGGCTTCTTCAGATCCCTTTATACAAAATTTTATGTTGCAAATAGCTGACTTGGGGGCCCATCTGA
This sequence comes from Amblyraja radiata, assembly GCF_010909765.2. NCBI lineage: Eukaryota > Metazoa > Chordata > Chondrichthyes > Rajiformes > Rajidae > Amblyraja > Amblyraja radiata. The sequence goes on from NC_045979.1 coordinate 15,135,529, forward strand.
ACCGGCAGTATCTTTCATGCCGACATGGGGTACAAATTCACCGTAATGGCAGCGTTCTAAACCAGCGCGTTCCACAGAATCCCATTTAATGGCTGATGGCCATTCATTTACAGCAATTAAACACTAAATCCCTTCCATTTGGCCTATAAATTAATGTCAATGAGATTTTAAAATCATGTTTTATTGTGAATTCTTGTGTGAATGTTATTTGGACACTTAGGCTATTTAAAAATGTTAATCTTTCCTTAAGAAATGGATAGATGTTTAGATCTAGTAATTGAATTTTGGAATTAGCTACAATTGGGTAACTACTAATGATATGCTTTAATTTCAGGTAATCCAAGTAAGATTGTTTAATATTTGTTTCAGAATGCTTCAATCTACAATAACTGAAAATTTATTTCAGTTCTCTTAATTTTTAATAAAGTTATGGGCTTTAGACTGTCCTCGATCACAGCTTTTGTGTTAAGTCAATGGAAAATCAATAGGGAACAAGATGCTAATTTCCGAGTATGAAAATGGCCATAACTTTTTTAATACTGAAGATATGAAAGTGAATTAGGTGTCTAATTAAACTTATTTTTATGCTTTATCTGAAGGGATAAATTGCAGACTTGATTTTTAAAATCTCAAAATTTTGTAACATTGCTACATACTGTATCTCTAAAGTATACTAAACTAAACTAAATAGTATATCAAAAACAATTACACAACAAAGACTTTTTAACTAAGTATAAACACAAAGTACTGGGATAACTCAATGTGTCAGAGCATTTCTGGAGAAAAAGGATGGGTGACGTTTCGGGTCTGGTCCCTTCTTTAGACTGAAAGATCTTCTGAAACCAATCTGCTAGTGATTCCCAGAGTAAATACAAAACATGGGAAAGCAGGATTTAGTTACTATGCAACAAATAGCTGGAATAAACTTCCTGAAGATTTAAGACTTGCCTCAACTTTGACCACTTTTAAAACAAGACTGAAAACTTTTATGTTTACTTTAGCTTTCAGCTAAATCTTAACTACATTGCACTTTTAACTTTTGCACTTTTTATAATGCATTTTTAATTTTGCTTTTCTTTTCTTTTAGTTCTTCTATTTTATTTCATTTTATTATTTCATTTATTGTATGACATGTTTTTATGTGAAGCACTTTGAGTCTGCCTCGTGTATGAAATGTGCTATATAAATAAAGTTGCCTTGCCTTGCCTTGAAAGTAAGGGGTTTGTTGTGGGGGGGGGAGGATGGTTGGGATGGTGAAGAGTTGCAGGGGAGAAAACACCAGGACTGATCAGGGCCAGCCACAAATGACCTTCGGCAGGGCATGGCCTGATTGGTCCATTGTTGGCAAAGGGAAGTGTGATCACAAGTGTTGACCACAATTTGAACGCGATTTTAGTGGGGACTCAAAGTGCAGGCAATTGTTCAGGTTTAGGTTAAGATGCTGTGAAATGGTTTGTTTTGCATGCTATCCAATCCAATCAGATAACATTATACACAAGTTTAATCAAGCCTAACTCAAGTACAATAGCTAGAGCGAGGGAAAAAATGCAGAGGTTGGAGTGGAGTTGTTTTGAGGTTTCTATTCAGATTAATGTTGTCAATAGATTTTACTTCGGAGTCACGTTCAGCAGAGCAACAGCGGCACAACGGGAGTCAGGCGCTCCCGCTACGGGGTGAAAGAACGGACCGTCAGGTAAGCTCTGAGGTCGGGTTTTTCTTTCACGTGGAGCCTTCAATTCAATTCAATTCAAAGCACTTTATTCGTCCCCGAGGGGCAATTTAAAAAGGCACATTACAGTAGCTTTTAAAAAAAAAGAGGGACACAATCAACAAACATAAGCAGCACGCATACTGCACAATCAACCAACATAAGCAGCACGCATACTGCACAATCAACCAACACACGCATACTGCACAATCAACCAACATAAGCAGCACGCATACTGCACAATCAACCAACACACGCATTTCACAGACACACTGCACAATCACACAACACACACCGCACATCAACATTCAACACATAGTAATAGTTTTAAAGTGCTTCCTTAGTGCTTCAATTAAAAAGTGCATATAAAAGGTTATTTCATTTCATATGTTCATGAGTCAATGATCAGCATTAAGAAGCTGGACAGCCCTGGGGATGAAGGTTGCCTTCCTCCTCTGTGTCCGGCAACCCGGACAGCGGAGTCTGCGTTCTGAGGGGAGCCACTCAAACTCAGGAAACAGGATGTGAGAGGGGTCCTGAAGAATCCTGCGTGTTAACTCAATGATTTTTGAGCAGACCTTGACCACATTCAACAGGCGGTTTCTGTTTTGCAGGGTGATGGAGTGGAGCCAGCTAGTGAAAGAGAAGGTTATTACATTTTCAATGAATGCGTAGTAGAATGTGGTGAGAATGTCTTTGTTAATCCCAAATGACTTCAGCTTCCTGAGTAGGTACTGTCTCTGATGGCACTTTTTAAGGATTTCCTCTGTGTTATAGGAAAACCTTAGCAGGTTGTCGAAGGCTGTTCCCAGGTATTTGTATACCTCCACTATCTCCACTGGCTCCTGCTGGATGATAGTGGTGGCTGCCTCAGCCACCTGTCTCTGTTGGGGGGGAAAGGTCACAATCATGTCCTTGGTTTTGCTTATATTTAGCTCAAGACAAGACTTTTCACACCATACTATAAAGTCCTGCAGGGCTGAGCTGTGATGTTGTGTATGGCTGGGAAGCAGAGACAGGAGGACTGTGTCATCAGCAAATTTTACAAAGTGGCAGTTTGGCTGGGTGGATCTGCAGTCATCAGTGTAGAGAATGAAGAGAAGTGGGGAGAGGTCACAGCCTTGTGGAGAGCCAGTGAAGGTGAAGAGGGTGTCGGACAAGGTGTGTCTATAATCCACAGAGTGAGTTGGTGGTTGAGGTGGAAGCGGGTGATGAGCTTCTCAGCCAAAATATGTGGCTGCATGGTGTTGAATGCTGATGAGAAGTCTGCAAACAAAAGTCTGGCTATGGTCTTGGGGATTTCCAGATGCTTATGGATGGTGTTTAAGATGAATATTTTTGCGTCATCGACACCCCTACCAGCCTGGTAAGCAAACTGCAATGGATCCATCATCGAGCCAGTTGCCTTGGTGATGTGCTCCTTGATGATCCTCTCCATGGCCTTCATGACCAGGGAGGTGAGAGCCACCGGTCTAAGGTCATTCAGGACCTTGGTGGTGCCCTTCTTTGGGATGGGAATCACTGTTGAGTTTTTCCACATCGCGGGGACTGTGCTGCTGGTCAAAGAGCCCTGGAACAGATGCTGGAACACACCTCCCAGCTGCTCAGCACAGTGCCATAGGGTCCGCCCACAGATGTTGTCTGGCCCTGGAGCTGTGTTCTTTTTAGTCCTTTTGAGGGCTCTCACCACCTCTGATGTGTTGATGTTGAGGCCGGAGTCATCAGGTCTGAGTGTGGAGACGATTGATTCTAGCTGGGTGCTGTTGTCCTTTTCAAATCTGGTGTAGAAGGAGTTGAGATCATTTGGGAGTGAAGTGAAGCTGCTTCCTGCTACCTGAATGGGCTTGCGGCTAGTAGAGACAGAGTTCACTGCTGCCATGTTCTTGAGGCCCTGCCAAGCCGCACGGAGGTTCCCTTTTCCAAAGGTCTGCTCCACTTTGTTCTTGTATTTCAGCTTGGCAATTTTTATGGCCCGCTTGACCTCTCTGTTTACCTCCTTCTTCTCAGCTTCAGAACCGGTAAAAAATGTTCTCTTTTTCTTATTCAATATGTTTTTTAGATCTTTAGTTTAGTTTATTGTTAGGGAAGATTGTGACCTTCTTGGAGGGGATAATATTGTCTACACAGAAAAAAGTGATGTATGCTGAGACTGTATCCGCTTGCTCACTGATGTTGGTGGAGGAGGATGTGAGGGTATTCCAGTCTGTGGTTTCAAAACACCCTTGAAGCCTGTCAATACTGTCCGGTGTCCACTGTTTGATGTCCTTGATGACTTTCTCTGTTCTCTTTACCACAGGTGTGTAGGCAGGAGCAAGCAGTATGCTGCTGTGGTCAGCAGAGCCTAGGGGAGGGAGGGAGACGACTCTGTGGACATCTGGGACTGACCCATAGCATTTGTCCAGTGTTTTCCCTAGACGGGTGGTGCAGTTGACATACTGGTAGAATCCTGTAAGTGACTTGTCAATTGAACAGTGATTGAAGTCACCCATGATGAATTTGGGGGCGTCCGGAGATATCAGTTCGAGTCTGTCGAGCATATTTCTTATATGTTCCGTAGCAGTGGATGCATTTGCTCTGGGCTTTCAGGCAGAGAAGAAAGGCTCTAGAACAAACCTATCCCCCGCTCGACTCCACGGAGGAGCGTTCCATCTGGGGGGGGGGGGGGCAGCAACAAGGCGGTAGGACCGCTTACCCGGCGCTCCGCTATCCCCCGACACCGCGCTGGAAGCAAACCACGAAGAGGCGTCCGGCCGGTGGCTTCGACTTGTCGAACGGGGACGTCTCTCCACCCGCACGGGGGGAAAGACAGCCGTCTGAACAGATCTGTCCCCCGCTCGACTCCACGGAGGAGCGTTCCATCTGGGGGGGGGGCAGCAACAAGGCGGTAGGACCGCTTACCGGGCGTTCCGCTATTCCCTGACACCGCGTCCGAGCCCAGCCCGCTAGTGCCTGAGCAGCGGGCTGGAAGTAAAGCCATGGAAGAGGCGTCCGGCCGGTGGCTTCCGACTTGTCGGACGGGGACGTCTCTCCACCCGCCCGGGGGAGAGACAGCCGCCTGAGCCGCATGAAGCGGCTCCTGGAGCAGGAGCTCCAGCGAGACGCGCTTGTGAGGGGCGCTCTCGCAGGGGGAGTTCAGGCACTCCCTCCACAGTGCCTTCTGCACTGTCCATTGCTTCCTCCTTACCCGAGGGTAGCTTTGGTGACCACGACTGGGCTGGTCAAGAAGAGGGGACGATGGCTGAAGATCTCGGGAGTATGCAAGGGGTGCAGGAACAGGAAGAGCTGCTAGGTGTGGAGGACCGCTACGTGGCAACCCCACGTGCAGGAGGCCGTTAAAGGCCCTACAGGAGAGGTGGTCAATGAGGCGTATACAGCTCCAGAGAACGGTGAGTCCCTTAAAGTGCCGGCTGTAAACAGCCAAAAGTGGGGGCACGTTGGGGCAACATTCGGAACCAGGAGCTAAAACTGCAGCGGATCCTCAAGCTCCTGACGTCAGCCATCACATCGTCTGCTCGTTCCGTGGACCAATATGGAGATGACCACAACCTTCGTAAACAAATCATAAGACCTGCCATAAAATCCTAAATTTGAGGGGTTGTGCAAAACCCCAGCCACTGAGCCAGACCCACTGCTCTTTGGCAAAAACCTCACAAAGCATATGAAGGATATGGAGAGGCCTTAACAAGCTTTCGGTCTCATGAGGGCAGGCCCCGGGACGAGCAAAACCAAAAACAATAAGCAGCACCACATCGCGTCCATCAGTCGGCGTCTACCATATGGGACTGATGAAAGCTCGGGGTCCGCATTCTATCACCGAAAGTCTTCTTTAGACCAGGCCCCATGGAAAATGTGCCACCCCCCAACGTCATCGCCACGTCAGACGACGTGCAACACTCGTTGGACCGGCAGGAAACAGAAGAATACCCATAACCATGGAGGTGGGTGGGTCTGGTTCCTACCAGCATATAGAGTAATACTAACACACGGGAGTCTATCACGAGTGATCAGTATATACTCAATGGCATTAGTGGATACAAATACAATTCATACTAGAAAAATTGCCACCAGGTCAACATTCACCCCAGAGGGTATTTTCCCCTCTCCGTTAAAGAAACGAGAGGGACAAACTGAACTGGTGAGATTAATTACAAAGGGTATCATGGGAAAACCTGAACCCTTGCATTTCGTATCAAATATATTCACTAACCCCCAAAAAAAGATGGTGTATGTCGCATCATCATTGACTTAACTTCACTAAATATGTTTGTTAAGTATATACATTTCAAAATGGAAACAGTTGTTACTGTCAAACAACTAAATTCCAAAGGACACTTCATGGCAAGCATTGATCTTAAAGATGCTTACTATTTAGTACCATTCACAAGGATCATCGCAGATACCTGAAATTTACCTGGATGGGGCAGCTATAGCAGTTTAAAGCGTTACCCAATGGGTTCACATCAGCCCAAGATTGTTCACCAAGACACTAAAACCAGCTCTGGCAATATTCAGAAGACAAAAACATATTGTCATGGCATATCTTGATGATATCTTAAATGGTAGGCAAGACCATGGAATTGACTATGTTAGCTGTATCAGCTACAAAACAGTTATTCGAAACCCTGGGATTGTCTTACATCCAGATAAATCTAAGTTGAAGCCATCCACAATCATGGACTACTTGGGCTTCACAATTAATTCAGTCTACGTGCATGTAACATTGCCAAGAGACAAAATAGTTGAATTGGCACAATCATGCAACAATTTAATGGTCAACAAACTACCAACTACTCGACAAGTGACAGAGTAATTGGGAAAATGGTAGCAGCATTTTCTGGCTACATAATTCAGACCTTTGCACCAAAAACGACATACAGGTCATTATGATCGTGTCATGAAGTTACCCACTGAAGCAATATCAGAACTACAGTGGTAGGCAAAAAAACGTTTGGCATAGTTTATAGCCCTATTATCATCACTAACCCTATGTTAGTTATCCAAACAGATGCCAGTGCTCAAGGCTGGGGAGCAACTAACTCTATATCTAGCACAGGTAATAGATGGTCTAACCCGGAGTCATCATTACCACTTACACTGGGCATTAATTATCTAGAGATGTTGGGTGACTTTTATGGTTTAAAGCATATGCACAAATATGCATCACTTGCATGTCCGGTTACAAATAGATAAAAACTACGGTGGTGGCCTACATTAACCATATGGACGGCATAAAATCGGTATCATGCGACAAGTTGATCAACACAATTTGGCAATGGTGTGTTGAAAGACATATTTGGCTATCAGCAACTTACCTGCCAGGTAAGCTAAATACAGTGGCAGACACCAGGTCACGTAAATTTAATGACAACATCGAATGGATGTTAAAACCCAAAAAAAAAATTTCGCAAAAGTTATCAAGCAATATGGCACGCCAGATATCGATTTATTTGCATCAAGGCTAAATAACCAGGTACCTATGTATGTCGCTTGGGAACCAGACCCTGAGGCAGCAGCGGTAGATGCGTTCGCGCTGGATTGGGGAAATTCTTCTTCTATGCATTTCCTCCCTTGTGCCTCATCAGTCGGGGACTATGCACAATACAAATGGACTCTGCTTCAGGTATTTTGATAGTACCCGACTGGCCTACACAGCCATGGTTCCCAATACTCCATGACATGGTTGTTGAAACTCCGATGGTATTCCCCAGTGACCCAGAGTTATTAACACCCAGTGTCGGGCGCAAGCCACCCGTGCCATGAAAAAATCAAACTCCTGGGTTGCAGATTCTGCACAAACCACTTCTGGGACTGGGATTATCAGAACAAACCGTCGACACCATGTCAGCATCCCTCTGAACATCCATTAAAAAACAGCACTTGTCCAGCATCAAGAAATGGGAGAAGTACTGCTTGGATACAGGAACACCTACTCAACCGCTACAGTTACCAACGTACTGGAATTCCTGGCGAACCTTCACCACGATGAAGGACGCAGCTACAGAGCCATCAACACAGCTAGAAGTGCCCTGCCTGTCTGTTTAAAACCAGCTCCAGGACAACAGGCCATGGGGTCGCAACCGCTGGTGGTCAAACTAATGAAGGGTTTTTACAACTCTAACCCCTAGACCAAGGTACACCCATACATGGGATGTCAGTGTGGTCCTGACATACCTCAGGGGATGGCCACCAGCCAGATCCCTCAACCTGGAACAATCTATGCTCAAAAACACTCATGTTGATGGCACTTGTATCTGCACAGAGGGTCCAGTCACTACACCTATTGCGACTAGACAGCATGCTCACAGCTCCAGACCAGTTTTCGTGTCGTTATCCAGGGACTGATCAAACAGAGCAGCCCAGGAACACCTAATCCAGTCGTGGAATTCTGGGCTTACCCGCCAGAACCACGGTTATGTGTTATGACCCACCTACTATCCTACATCGACACAACCAAAATATTCGTGGGAGATGAAAAGCCTTGTGGGTCAGTCATAAAAAACCTTATGGTCGGGTGACGAGCCAAACCATTGTGAGATGGCTCAAGCAGGTGCTAAAAACTGCTGGGATAAACACTAACATGTACAAATTTTATTCCACCAGGGCAGCATCCACGTCGACGGCTAAAAGAATGGACGTGCCTATAGACCACATCCTGGCTACAGCAGGATGGTGGGGGGAAAGACCGTTCAGAAATTTTATAATAAGCCGTTGGCAAAACCTGTTTTATTTGCAGGAAAGATTTTACAGACTGCAAATATTTAATTTAAACCCAGGGGAGCAATTTAATTTCTTTGTTGTTATTGTTAAAAAATACCATTGTGATTTTCTACAAACAGATTCATTGGTTGATTACGATAACACACTTCCTCCCTCAAAGACTTCGGCAGTGCGTGAAGTAATAACTGTTACACGGTTTGTAATCACAGAGCTTTGAAGTCTTCACGGAATCACTCACGTGACTCCGAAGTAAAATAGTAAGATTAAACGAGAACTTACCAGTTTGAAGTTTGATCTGTATTTTATGAGGAGTTACGATGAGGGATTACGTGCCCTCCACTCCCACCCTCAATAATATGGGTCAAACTGATAAATTGATGTCTCCTTGTCTTTACTATGTTTACTTCAATAACTGTGTCTATCTGTGATTCCACACCGCTGCTTTGAAGTATGCTGCGCATGCGTGCTGAGCGGGCTCTTCACGTAATCCCTCATCGTAACTCCTCATAAAATACAGATCAAACTTCAAACTGGTAAGTTCTCGTTTAATCTTACTATTTTATTACCCTGCACAGGAATCTCTTAATGTATAGCAGATAATAAAAATGGAAATTCCAATTACTTAGTTGTGGAAATGTATTTTAATGCCCCTGACAGCTAGTACATATAATTGTTCAATATGGTCCCTCTCTATTTTAACATTAGGTAAACAAGTATTCTTGTAATGGAACCTAGTTAAAATGTTTACCCACTTACTCAAATTCAGCTCAGCATGATCGGTTTAATTTAGTTTGCACAGATTAAGGATGAAATCCACTAGATGGCAGCAACCAGACATAGATCTCCATCCCAATTTAACTTAGTTTGGTTTAGTTTAATTTATTATTGTCATTCTGCCGAGGTACAGTGAAAAGCTCTTTGTTGCCTGGTGTCCAATCGGTAAAAAGGCTGTACATGATTACTTTCAAGCCTTCCACCGTGTACAGGTGCAGGATAATGTTTAGTGTGAGATGAAGTCCAGTAAAGTCCGATTAAAGATAATTCGAGGGACTCTAATGAGGTAGATGGGAGGTCAGACCACTCTCTAGTTGGTAAGAAGACAGTTCAGTTGTCTGATAACAGCTGGGAAGAAACTGTCTCTGAACTTCACTCTGCCTTATTGAATCACTTCATTTACTTCATGGACAACTCAAAAAGTTAATAACAGTAGAACCTACCTTACTAACTTAAATTGGAGGAGCAGCACCTCATATTTCGCTTGGGTAGTTTACACCCCAGCGGTATGAACATTGACTGCTCCAATTTCAGGTAGCCCTGGCTTTCTCCTTCTTTCCCCCTCCCCTTCCCAGCTCTCCTACAGCCCACTGTCTCCACCTCTTCCTTTCTTCATCCCGCCCCCCCACCCCCACCCCCATATCAGTCTGAAGAAGGGTCTCGACCCAAAACGTCGCCTATTTCCTTTGCTCCATAGATGCTGCCTCACCCGCTGAGTTTCTCCAGCATTTTTGTCTGCCTTACTAACCTATTGATATTTTTACAAACTCAAACTTCCTCAGTAAAATGTTGACAGAATTATATACTTACCTGAACAATTATAAGAATATAGGGAACAACTTGAGGACACTTAACCTGTCTCAAATCCACCTTTCATTTAACCAATGATAGACTCAAAGTGCTGGAGTAACTCAGCGGGCCAGGCAGCTTCTCTGGAGACCATCTGAAGAAGGGTCTCAACCCTAAACATCACCCATTGCTTCTCTACAGAGATGCTGCCTGTCCCGCTGAGTTATTCCGGCATTTTGTGTTTATCTTTGATATAAACCAGCATCTGCAGTTCCTTCCAACACATTTTAATGAACAAAATCTTGCCACCATTCTACCTCAGCACCATTTCCCTACCCTATTCCTACCCTATTCCTTCATATCCTGAATATTTTAATATCCAGAAATCCATTGATCAAAATGAGAATTTATAATTTAATTTTTCCAACAGGAGTACGTATTATTCATGAATGAAACTGAAGCGGGATGAAGTATCTTCAGTCTGAAATGGTATATCTTTACATTAAGGCTGCTTGACCTGCTGAGTGTTTACTGTATATTATATATCTTTTTATTTTAGACTTCCAGAAGTTGCAGATTTTTCTTCATTTACCGTGGTTACCTGTTACTTTATCATGCCAATAAAGTAGCATTTTTTAATTGTATAATCGCAGACTTGTATCTCTGTTCGTAGCCAGTGATTGTGGTTATGGGGCGGTACTGTGGTACAGCTGGCAGAGTTGCTGCTTCACAGCACAAGAGACTTGGGTTTAATCCTGATCTCAGGTGCTATCTGCGTGGAGTTTGCACGTTCTCCCTGTGACCGTATGGGTTCTCCAGTTTCCTCCAACATCCCAAAGATGTGCAAATTTGTAGGTTAATTGGCCCTCTGTAAATTGCCCCTAGTGTATAGGGAATGGATGCGAACGTGGTCTCACATAGAACTGTTGGGAATGTGTGATTGATGGTCGGCGTGTACTCGGTGGGCCGAAGGGCCTGTTTTAAGCTGTATTTCTACACTAACCTTATCAAGAGCACAATGAAAATAATGTACTGCAGATTAAGATCAGAAGCAACTAGCTGTAACAACAACTAATAAATTGCAGGAGGAATGGAAAAGGTATCTCAGGGTGTGGAGAACGGTTCTCCAAAAATATAATTATATCATCGCAAGTCAAATTTGTGAAGAAAAATACACTACAGCACAGAATAGTAATCTATACTGAGTATATTCACAGTAATACGACTTTTTTTGAAAAAAACTGCATCGAAATAACTTGGTATTAATGTACATTTTTTGCCAGTTTTGTCCCAATTATATAATATAATACTGGTTTTATCAATTTAGAATTTTTGATTAGTAAAGTACATCTAATTTAAGCAGAATCATGCAAAACATTGTTGAACTGAAGTTCAATTAGCAAATCAAAACTTTTAAACATATTTTACTGTATTACGACAACCCTTGCTAATACAATTAACAAACAGATGGAATTCATCATCATTGTCAGCTTTACTGTTTCCAAGGCTTGAGGAGACTCCAAAAATTAAGCATGATTTTTATATATTCTTTTTTTTTTTTAACACTTACTAAGAAAACAGCTAGTTGCAAACATTTCAATGGAGATTATTGAGTGTATTTTCAGTCATTTAAAATCAGGTGACACATTGTTATATGTTTATATGGTTATATGGTTATAGAATGTGGTCCAAACATCCTTTTAACAAAAACATTCCCATTGTATTAATCAAACTCTGCTGAGCAATCATTCTTAGATTTGATCGAACACTGTTTAAAGTAATTATTGAAATAAAAAAAAGCATGTGGCTATTAGGGCTGATTTTATCTTTAGTGACATGCAAGTTGAGTAGTGTTTTGAGAGGCAAAGCACAATCCGTTCTCAAAGCTAGAGGAACTCTAGTGTACTTTGCACCCGTATGCTGGATATATCTGAGGCAGAAACTACATTCCTTCATCTTTACTTGTTCACGATCAAAGTTTCTTATGTTATTATATATCATAACTCATGAAGATAAACAAGTTGAGCAGCGGCAGCGTAGCTTTTCATTTTGTCTGTGCATTTATTCACTGCATAATGCTATCATTTCGCCTGCAGCTTACAATGATTATTGGCTTTGTGACTGTACTTCCAATTCTCTCACAAGTTTATATTCTCTCTGCAAGTAAAAATCCAGAAAAGCACATCGTATACACTGCAAAAATAACATCATTTATCCATCTTTGAGGAAAAGATGTAAACCTATTATCCAAGATTTACAATGAAACGAAAAAATAAATATGATACGACCATTACAAAATACAAACTACTTCTTGAGATTGCAGCTTATGTTACTTTGCCACAGATAATGTTTGAAAGACGCCAATACATTATACATTAGTAGTCTTGTACATACTTTTCCATTTGAAGTGCGCAGCTCGAACCGTAGTGGATGAATGTGCTTTATCCCTGAGAGTTTCATATTTTAACCAACACCAGTGTTTCTTGGACCTTGCCAACAAATCTGTCAGACGTATGTAGCAATGTGTCATCAAATTTCTTCCAGCTATTGGCGGATGGTGATCTGTCCCTCTCACTGCACTCTCAGACGTGATGTTTTACTGATATGATTTTAAAAACATTAAAAAAAAAATCCCTGCTGCAAACAACCCAGTGTACAGAGGGAGTGTTGTCCGGTCGAAGACACGCTGCCGAGAACAAAGAGGGTCCCGGTTTGGGGGCGCTAGGGGAACAAAGAGGTCCTATTGGGGACTAGTTCTTAACTTTGTTGGTGCCCTCTTTGTGGTGGCTCTTTGCATACTTTGCGTATGGTATGCAAAATAAAGAATTTCACGGTGACATGTCACATGTAATAATAAAGCACCAATCAATTAATCAATTAATTAGAGTTCTTGTCTCCTGGTTGTGACGTTAAACAGTGGGCCTATCTGCTTTCATAGGCAAATGTAAAAGATCAGATCTCTCAGCAAAGAGAGTCATCCTCATGATCACCAACATTTAACTCCCAAGAAAGTACAAGTGTAAAAGATCAGATCTCTTAGCAAAGAAAGCTATCCCCACAGTCTCAACAAACAATTAACCTCTAAGAAAGTACATATTTCCCTTATTTCAGCTGCACTTTAACTGAATGAGGGTTTAGAAAAAAAGGATATAACTCCGTGTGAACACTTCCTAAAAAATGAATAGTTAATCAATAATGGATTATCCAAGGGTATCAAATTGTCCACAGTTGCATCGTACGATTTGCAATATTGCCACACTCTGCTTCCAAATTAGGTTCCATCGAAATCATTGAGAACAAAGTCAATGTGTGAGTCCATCGCACGGCAACAACTGTACAAACTGCTTATTGCAAGTTACCAAGTGTGAATTTCTATGGAAATTGTTCAGGCTGTGGAAGCTTGTTGAGTATGAATTGATTGCATGTTCTTGATTAGTACAGGTGTCAGAGGTTATGGGGAGAAGGCAGGAGAATGGGGTTAGGAGGGAGAGGTAGATCACCCTTGATGGGCTGAATGGCCTAATTCTACTATTTCTTATAACCTTATGACATCAGTGACACAACTTCAAAAGTCATTCAGTGGCTGAGATGTACTTTGGGATATCCTGAAATGGATTTGAAAGGTACTATGGAAATGCAAGCCATTCAAACTATTGCAACATTCACAAGTCATTATACCAAAAGTAATCAATTGTGATACAGTATATAGTATCCATCTACACGATGGCACCACCAGTGGTGGTGGAAGCAGAGATGATAGTAGCATATAGAAGCTTTTGGATAGGCACATTGATATGCATGGAATGGAGGGATAAGAATTATGTGTAGGCAAAGGAGATTAGTTTAACTTGGCATCATGTTTGGCATAGATATTGTGGGCTGAATGGCCTGTTTCTGTACTGTACTATTTTATGTACACCAGAAAAGGAAACTTAATGGGCCTGTCCCACTTGGGTGTCATTTGCGCCTCATTTACGCGTCATGTAGAAAATTGGTCAACGCATCGTGACGGGTGGGGGGGGCGCGTGGGTGACGCGCGCATAGCGCATGGTAAGGCGTGGAATTGCATGCAGTGGTGCACGGTATAGCGCGGTGTTCCAGGATTTTGCAGTGTACCGAAATCCTCGCGCGCCACCTGCGTGACGTATCGCTTATACACGCTGATGCATTGGCTACGCATGGTGATGCATTGGCGTCTCACGCTGTATCGCGTGGTGACGCATGGTTACATCACCGTGCGTCATCGTCCGTAAACATGCGATGCCGCGCGACGCCCATACGCAGTCGGCCCGCCTTTTACGCATCATGTAACCTCGTCCACACAGACCTCTTCCTGGGTTTCTTGCTAGCCTTTCTTGTTGTATTCCGGCCTGGCTGATCTGTAAGTATAAGGGCTGCTGCTAACAGAAGTCTCGGTTGGTGCTGTAGCAATAAATCTATAGTTCTTCCATGATGGTCATGATGCAGAATAGGGAAGCAGGGTACTCTAATGACGTCACGTGTACCAGACGGCTGTTCTGACGCATGATGACGCGTGATTTGCGCGTGACAGTCGCGCGACCGTCGTCTGTCAGTCACTACCGGCCTGTCGTGTAAATGACGTGCAAATGACACCCAAGTGCGACAGGCCCTTTAGTGCACACAATTTGTTTCAAAATATGAAATGGCAGATTATCTTTTTTTGAAACTGTGAACAAGGCGATACCAGTATGAAAGTAGAATGCAAATAGAGAATAAAACCACCCTCTCCATTAATAGATATTCACAAAGTGCCGCAGTAACTCAGTGGGTCAGGCAGCAACTCTGGCGAAAAAGGATGGGTGACATTTCATGTCGGGTCATGGAAGGTCACCCATCCTCTGGCTCCTGACATGTTGAGTTACTCCAGCACTTTGTGTCTATCTTTGGTGTAAATCAGCACCTGTAGTTCCTTGTTTCTGCACCCCTATCGATCATCCTTCTATCTAGGTGCTACCTTCATGTCAGTATATTTTCTCCGAATTCCACTGTTTGTAAATTATGTAGTAAATGGCAACTGGTGTAATTATTAGGTATTAACTAATGCTTGGCATTGATGCAGAGTGAATGAATGGGCAAGTTCATCCTTACTTTGTTTCAGTTGAATTTTTATTCTGGGTGTAGACTTAGAACAAGAATTTAACACTTTGTGAACCCTTCTTAAAAATTGAATAGTTAATTCACAACAAACTATTAGGATAAATAGTTTATGTAAAATTTGATCTTTGCCATATTTATTTATATTTATCCTGAAAAATAATCATCACACAATTTCTGGATTAATACCTACTCCTGACAAATTTCACAAATCTATTTTCCGTGGATTTTTAAAAAGTTTTGTCATTAGATATGTTAACAGGAAAACATGACATTATTATTATTTTATAATATACCTTTTCCCGTAGAAATTTGTTTGCAATTGAAAATAAATGTATGCTGTTTATGGTAAAATGTAATGGTTTAAAGCTGCAATCGTACTTTATTGTCATGTATGCACTGCACAGTGACATTTTTGCACCCATCGACATATTTTGGCATCATTTACAAAAAAAAAAGAAAATGTTCAAAGCCCAAATGTCCAAAGCCCAAAGTCCAAGTTTAGTTTAAAGTTCCAGTATGATACAGCATGGAGACAGATCCTTCAGCTCACTGAGTTCATGTTGACTATAAACTTGAGGACCAACACCTCATCTTCCCACTGGGCACATTGGAACCTTTTGGATTCAATATCACAACAAAAGGACTCCTTTTCTCCCTTTCTTTCTGAACAGGTAAGTTCTGCAGTGGGTTATTTAGTTTTGTTTAGTTTAGTTTAGTTTAGAGATACAGCACGGAAATAGGCCCTTAGGCCCACCGAATCCATGCCGTAGGACAATTATTACCCAAGCCAAATTAACCTACAAACCTGTACTTCTTTGCGGTGTGGGAGGAAACCGGAGCACCTGGGGAAAAGCCACACAGCCAGAGGGAGAACGTACAAACTGTGTACGGACAGCACATGTAGCCTGGATTGAACCTGGGTTCTCTAACTCTGTAAGGCAGCAACTCTACCGCTGGGTCACCGTGCTGCCCTCACCGTGTCGTAGTATTGCCTCTGTTTTACTTGTTCCAGGAGCACAGCCTGACTTACCTACATGTTAGGTGGATGGAGACAGGGAGTGGGTGTATGGGGTGGAAGAGGGGTGTGATAGTGTGGGAAATGGGTGCGCACAAGGGTGGGGGACCCAGTAAAGAGGGGGGGGGGGGGGAGGGAAGATGAGTATTACTTAAAATTTAAGTATTACCTACAGAAATGTGGGAATGGGAAGTGGAGTTAAAATCACAATGTGTTTGCAATTTAAGGCAAAGTTACTCTGGGAAACGTATACGGTCTGCAGGCTGACCTATTGTGAAGATCACAGCCAAGTATTACTACCCACAGGGCCCTTGTGCTTTCTACATGACCTATGTGGAATTTGTTATCAGCTTTTCAGTAATTGAATCAAAAGATAAATCAATAGTACGTGTGACTTTGAAGAGCTATATGTGGATTCACTACAGCACAGAAGTGCTTAATTTGAAATGAAGTTGCAATTCTGCCCTTGTGTTTGTGGCAGGTTTTCTTTGTAAATATTTTGATCATTGTGAGCTTGAGTGCAGTTAGTTTATTTGTATCATCTCAGCTACTAATTTGTCTAGAGTAAGCATAGTCAATTTGGGGCAGCACAGTGGCGATTTACGCCAGAGACCCAGGTTTGGCACTGACCACAGCTGTTGTCTGTATAGAGTTTGCACCCTGTGATTGCGTGGGTTTTTTCTGGGTGCTCTGGTTTCCACCTAAATTCCAAAGACGGCAGGTTTGTAGGTTAGTGGGCTTCTGCAAATTGTCCATCATGTGTACAATAGAACAAATGTATGGGTGATCATTGGTTAGTGGGCCAAAGTGCCTATTTCCACACTGTAGCTTTAAACTAAACTAAACTTTCCATCGGGTGGCGCCATCGAGTGTGGCAGCCTCGCCAGCTGCAGTCCGTCCTTTCACCCTTTTTTTTTTAGTGTGTCTAAAAGTATGTTTTTAAAGGTTCTAAGTCTTTTTTATGTGGGGTATGGGGGGGTGGTGGAATATGGGGAAACCGTTTCCCAGTCACTTCCTGGTCGGAGGTGCGTCTTTTCTCTGAGTCGTATCTTCGCCCCCCCCCCCCCCTCCCCCCCCCCCCCCCCTCGCGGCCTACCATCTGGATTGGTGTGGCCTTTCCAGTTGGAGACCGGCCAGAGCTTCAGCAGCGGCGCAGCACTGAATTCCATCTTGGTGCGGGCGATGCCTTACCGGGGATCGCCGTGTTTGAGCTCCGGAGTGTTGGGCCTACCGTGGAGCTGTGGTTGTGGAGCTTCTAGCTGCGGGTGGTGCTGACTTTGACATTGCGGAGGCCTGGGACCCGTTGCCGGGGGTCGCCAGTGTTGGAGCTCCGCCCAGCTTGGCCTGTGGACTTCGGAAGCCGTGGTCTCCAGTAAGAAGTGGCCGATTTGGAAACTCCAAGTCGCTGAGTGTGTTCTACTGTTCCAACGCCGGAGCTCCGATCATGCTGGCGAGAGGGCCTTAACGGTGACTGCGGAGGGCTTAATGGCCCCGACCACGGGTGAACAAAGAGGAAGATGACTGAATTTTATTGCCTTCCCTCAGTGGGAAACGTTGATTCCACTGTGTGGGGATGTTCATGTTACATTTTATCGTGTGTTGTGTTCTTTTTATTCGTATGGCTGTATGGTAACTCAAATTTCACTGTACCAATTAGTGCATGTGACAATAAATGGAACTTGTACTTGAACTTGAACTATACTTCTGTGAGTGGGGAAGATGGGTTTACAGAACCTGCTTTTTTGCATAATCAGGTGTGGCACTCATTCTTTGGTACATAGTTTGTTGAAACTGGAACCACAGGAAGATAGGGTGGTCAAAAAGGCTTTTGACACATTGCCCTTCATCAATCAGAGTATTGAGTATAGCCGTTGAGAGGTTATGTTGCAGTTACATAAGATGTTTGTGAGGCCATATTTAGTGTATCGTGTTCATTTCTGGGCACCATGTTATGGGAAAGATGTTGTCAAGCTGTAAATGGTGCAGAGATGATTTACGAGGATGTTGCCAGGACTCGAGGGCCTGAGCTATAGGGAGAGGTTGAGCAGGCTAGGACTCTATTCCTTGAAGTACAGGAGGATGAGTGGTGATCTTATAGAGATCATGGGCGGAATAGATCGGGTAGACACACAGAGTGCCTATTGCGAAGCTAAGGGAAGTCAAGAACCATAGGTTTACGGTGAGGGGGGGAAAGATTTAATAGGAACCTGGGGAGTAACTTTTTCAAAAAAAACGTTTTCAGGGTTATGGGTGTATGGAACGAACTGCTGGCGGAGGTATTTGAGGCATGTATTGTAGTATTGCAAGGTTTAAGAAACATTTGAACAGATACATGGATAAGACGGGTTTAGAGGGGTATGGGCCAAACACAGGTAGGTGGGACGAAGTAGATGGGACATGTTAATCGGTGTGGGCAAGTTGGACCGAAGGGCCTGTTTCCACAGTGTGACTCTATGACACTCATATTTTCCCCTATAATAGCCAAATCAATTAACTTTGCACCAACAGTTATATAGGATATCAATGTGTCTTTATGATTTTTCATATCTGCTTTCACCATATTCTGTAAAACTTAGTGGTGAATTATAGACTGATCTATATTACATTTCTAAGGAAGGGACTTGGCCCGAAGCATCACTTATCCATGTTTTCTCCAGTGATGCTGCCTGACCTACTGAGTTACTCCAGCACTTTGTGGGGTTTTTTGTCAACCTGCATCTGCAGTTCCTTGTTTCTATATTTGTTCCATTACCAATCTTACCACTTTCTCTATCTGAAGATATTTTCTACCAGTTTGATAGGCGTTGCTATGTAACAAGTATTTAAATAATGCATACGAAAACAAACTTGCATTTTTATGGTGCCTTTTACAAGCTTTCAAGCTGATTAAATATGTTCAGATTGTGGTCATTTAGGAAACACAGGAGCTACTTTGTGTACAGCAAATTCCCATAAAAAATGGGAAATAATCCAGCTAACAGAGGTGGTGGTGGAGACAGGTATGAGAGTGGCATTTCAGGGGGCTTTCAGTTAGGCACATAGATATGCTGGGAATGGAGGAATATGGATCATGTGCAGGCAATTCAGATTAGATTATCATAGCATAGATATGGTGGGCTGAAGGGCCTGTTTCTGTGCTGTACTTTCCTATGTTCTATCTTCTCAAAAGAGATCAACCTGAGTCAGGTTGTATAAAATCATGAGAGGAATAGAAAGGGTGAATGCATGGAGTCTTTTACGCAAGGAAGAGGAATCAAGAACCAGGGGACATAAATTTAAGGAGACAGTCATAGAGTCATAGAGTGAAACAGGCCCTTTGGCCCAACATGCACACACCCGCCAACATGTCAGCTACACTTGTCCCACCTGCCTGCATTTGGTCCATTGCCCTCCAAAGCTGTCCAATCCATGTACCTGCTTAACTGTTTATTAAACGTTTGGATAGTCCCTGCCTCAACTATCTCTTCTGGCAGCTTGTTCCATACACCCACCACCCTTTGTGTGAAAATATTACCCCTCAGATTCCTATTAAATCGTTTCCCCTTCACCTTAAACATGTGCCATTTGGTCCTCGATTCACCTACTCTGGGCAAGAGACTCTGCATCACCCGATCTATTCCTCTCATGATTTGATACACTTCTATAAGATCACCCCTCATCCTCATGCACTCCAAGCAATAGAGTCCCAGCCTATTCAAGCTCTCCCAATAGCTCAGACTCTCTTGTCCTGGTAACATCCTCATAAATCTTCTCTGTACCCTTTCCAGCTTGACAACATCTTTCCTATAACATGGAGCCCAGAACTGAACACAATACTTTAAATTCCTTATACAACTGCAACATAACATCCCAACTTCTATACTCAATACTCTGACTGACAAGTCTTTGACCACCCTATCTACCTGCGAATCCACCTTCAAGGAACCATACACCGGCACTCCGAGGTCCCTCTGCTCGAGAGGCGCAAGATTTATTAGGAACCCACCTCCCTTTGTGTGAAAAAGTTGCCTCTCACTCCACTACACATGTTCTGTGTTCTTTTTTAAATTTGTATGGCTGTATGGTGACCCCAAATGTCACTGTACCAATTGGTGCATGTGACAATAAATGTCTCATGAATCTTGAATGTCTCTTGAATTAGCCCTGGAACCTATCTCAATTACATTCATGAAAAGAACATACTTCGAACAAGTACTGTTCATCATTTTATCTAACTGCTCCTCATTCCTTGAAGTCAAGGGGTTAGAAGCACCACACATGATGAACAGCTTGTAGCTTCCTATGTAATAGCAATACTTCCCTTCAACAGGAAGCGTGTTATTTGTATTATTCTAGCAGTGGAATCACACCTGTTGTGCTGCATGCTGTGAGCTGTCGTGGGTTGCAATATATTAGTTACCGTCTAAACAGTCCAGTCTCAATCAGCAACATACGTACAGAAGTTGTCAAGAATGATAAGAATTGGAAGATGATAACATTGCCAGTGGGCAGGATGGGATCTTATCTCCCTTGGAGGCAGTCTGGCTGTTCCGTGGTCGCTGCGGGAGGTGCCCTGGGGCAGGGAGGCTGAGTGGTGGCCATGTGAGGCAAGACGTGTTGCATTCATAAGAGAGTTAGATATAGCTCTTAGGGCGAGCAGAATAAAGGGATATGGGGAGAATGGGGTTACTGATTGTGGATGATCAGCCATGATCACATCGATGGAGCTGGAGGCCTCCCCGGACTGACCTTGGGTATCACCGCAGGGCGTGGACAACATCGGAGTCGATCCCTTGCCTGGGA
This sequence comes from Amblyraja radiata, assembly GCF_010909765.2. Taxonomy (NCBI): domain Eukaryota; kingdom Metazoa; phylum Chordata; class Chondrichthyes; order Rajiformes; family Rajidae; genus Amblyraja; species Amblyraja radiata. Next base: position 15,156,432 of record NC_045979.1, read on the forward strand.
TCGCTCCAACCGCGGCATGCGGAATTTACATCGAGAGCTCGCAGTCCCGGGAGAGGCCGAGTCGGGAGCTCCAGCGACGCAGAGGATCGACCAGCCCCGACGCGGGGTTCGATTGTCTGGCGCTGGGAAACTCACATCCCCTCCGATGTGGGGACTGATCGCCCCAACGCGGAGAGCCCGAACTCTGCCGGCTTTGGGAGTCAAAATCGTTCCATTAAGGGAGGGCACGAGGCCCCCGACTGCGGGAGAGCAAGGAAGAGAAGAGATTTGAACTTTTTTTTCATCTTCCATCACAGTGAGGAATGTGGAGGAGTCACTGTGGTGGATGTTTATGTTAAAATGTATATTTTGTGTTCCGTTGCTTTTTATTTGTATGACTGACTTGGCAAAATGAAATTCCTCGTATGTTGCAAAACATACTTGGCTAATAAAGTATGATAGTGATTGTGATTGTGATTGTGATTGTGAATGGCGATGCTGGCTCGAAGGGCCGAAATGGCCTACTCCTGCACCTATTTTCTATGTATCTATGTATCTATGTGGTCAATGCCTTTTAGATCGATGTATCGGTAGAGTGTGCCATTGGAGGCCCTGCAGGAGCCGTGGCTTGATCAGATCACAGGCTACTCCATGGCCAAACATGCACGTACTATTATGCCTTTGTAGAGTAAGATTTTTACTGAAGAAAGACACAAAGTGCTCGAGTATCTCAGTGAGTCGGGCAGCATCTCTGGAGAACATGGACAGGTGATTTTTCATTAGGTCATAAGGTCATAAGGAATAGGGGTAGAATTAGGACATTTGGCCCATCAAGCCTACTCAGCCATTCAATCATGACTGATCTATCTCTCCCTCCTAACCCCATTCTCCTGCCTTCTCCCCATGGACTTACATTGGAGTCGATCCCTTGCCTGGCATTGCTCCAACCGCGGCCTGTGGACTTTATATCGGGAGGTCGCAGTCTCGGGGAGGCCGTGGATGTCGGGAGCTTCACCCTCGCGGAAGGTTCGACCAGCCCCGACGCGGGGTTCGATCGCCCGGCGCAGGGGAGCTGACTACCCCCCCGATGCAGGAGCTGATCGCCTCGATGCAGATGGCCTGCCTCCGGCTACGGGAGTCAAGATCAACCCGTCAACGGAGGGCTCGAGGCCCCCGACCGCGGGAGAGCAAAGGGAAGGAATTTAACTTTTTTTTACCTTCCATCACAGTGAGGAATGTGGAGGAGTGATGTGATGGATGTCAAGTCAAGTCAAGTCAAGTTAATTTTATTTATGTAGCACATTTAAAAACAACTCTCGTTGACCAAAGTGCTTTACATTGGTGCAGGTACTAACGTGCTACAAACAGTGGTTCATAGATCAACAATACATACATAGATACATACATACAGCCCTCCCTCAGAGGACCTCAAGAAAGGCTTGAGAGTAGAAATAGGTTTTAAGTCTAGACTTAAAAGAGTCGATGGAGGGGGCAGTTCTGATGGGAAGAGGGATGCTGTTCCATAATCTAGGAGCTGCAACCGCAAAAGCACGGTCGCCCCTGAGCTTATGCCTAGACCGCGGGATGGTCAGTAACCCCAAGTCGGCCGATCTGAGGAACCTGGAGGTGGTGTGGTGGGTAAGCAGATTTTTGATGTAGGTGGGGGCAAGCCCGTTAAGGGCTTTGTAGACATAAAGAAGGAGCTTGAAATTTATTCGGAACCGCACTGTGAGCCAGTGGAGAAAGGCCAGGATCGGGGTGATGTGGTCCCTTTTTCAGGTGCCCGTCAGGATTCTTGCTGAAATTCAATGAAATTCCTTACTTGCAGCAGCAGCATAACAGGTTTCTAAACACAGCACTGAACAGGTAATATCATAAACTAACAAAAACAAGCTCAATAAAAAAAGCAATGTAGTGCAAAAGCCCCCAATGCAATCCAGGTGGTTTGTAGTTCGGAGTTTACTTGGAATTCATAGTGTTCTATAGCCTGATTGGGAAGACGCTGTTCCTGAACCTGGACCTTACAGTTTCCAGACTCCTAATCCAGCATTACCAGCATCATCTGATCTCCCCCAACATGGCAATCTCCCCACTATCAATTCCTTGGGGTTGCCACTGACTAAAAGCTCACTCAAAGCCTCATAAATATCATGGTTATATCAGCAATTCAAAGGCTTGTTTCCCTGTGATGAGTGACTCACTTCCTGATGCTTTTCCATTTTTTATCCTTTTTTCCACCAAATCTGGAACATGAAAGAAAACTCTCCACTTGCCTGAATAAGTGCAGGGCTAATAACTCTCCACACATTTGACACCATCCAGGACAAAGCATCTCACGTGATTGGCACTCTAACCATGAATTCCCTCCACCACACACAAACAGTAGCCACAGTTAAGCATAAATGTGATGCCTCCTTCTAGCATTCAAACTGAGAGATAGCTCTTGTGATTTTGCAGCACAGTTTCAGAACAGCGCTGAACCTTCAAACTAGATGCTGTGCTTCATCTACTGAGGCATTAACCAAGATCCCAAAGCAGAAGGTTCTCGACAAGCTCCTCAAGCCAAGCAGTATATATCTGGAAAGAGAACCTGATTACCGTTACAGGTCAAAGACCCTTCTGATTTAGAAGTGAGACTTGGAAGCACCCAAAACTAATACCATGTCCAATATGATACATGATATGTAAGTTAATACTTTGACAATTTGGAACTAAAATAGAAAAAGGAAAACAAGTCATGTTTAAACCTAGAATTTTAATAAATCTGGAAGTTATGAGAAATTGATTCAATCTAAACTGTTTTTCAAGGGCAATTGCTAAAACCATATGAAATTCTGCAGTTAGAGTCTTACTTCTTCAATGTGACAGAAAAACTTAATTTCACCCTCTCAACTATGTCTGATACTGCAGAGTATCTAATGTCTAATCGGCATGCAGTTTGCTATCTTACTTTTCCAGCTGGTTAAGGCGTGCTTGGGTGACATTTTAAAGAGATGTAAAACGATATGCAGTCACTGAATAAGCACGACACCTTATTAAACCCGAGTAAGTACTGCACTCCTGGACATGACACACGATTACTTATTTGGTGATTATGGAGCTATTTTTCCAGCTTAAGTCAGGGCTCTCCCTCACATACTCCTCCAAGTATGATTTCTGTTTTGTATTCTGCATCAGGCAAAGTATATCATGTGAGGTGGTGACATGATGACGTTCCAGAGAAACAAAGTTGTTGATTATGTTAATCTTCTGGATCTGGATATCCAGTTGGATCCTGCCTTTTTATTCATAGATCTCTAAATATGGCAAACTATACTTCGATCCACTTGTTGAAGTACCAGGCACAAGTCACGAGTTTAACTGAGGTTTTCCCTTAAAGCCGGAATGATTCTTAGGGAATGAAGGCTTGATTTAGGTATTGTATGCAGAAAGGTAGATTATGAGGACAATTCTAACATGCTTTAACACACAATTTTAACAGCTCCCATTTATTTAGTCAGAGGGTGGTGAATCTGTGGAATTCATGGCTACAGAAGGTAGGGGAAGCCAAGTCAATGGATATTTTTAAGGCAGAGATAGATGGATTCTTGATTAGTATGGGTCAAGTCAAGCTAAGTCACATTTATTTATATAGCACATTTAAAAAACAACTCTCGTTGGCCAAAGTGCTTTACATTTGTTATAAGAATAGTATAAACAAACAAACTACATACATATATACATATAGCCTTCGCTCAGTGGACGTCAGAAAAGGCTTGGGAGTATAGATACATTTTTAGTCTTGACTTAAAGGAGTCGATGGAGGGGGCAGTTCTGATGGGAAGGGGGCTGCTGTTCCACAGTCTAGGAGCTGCAACCTCCTGTCAGGGGTTATGGGGAGAAGGCAGGGGAATGGGGTTGAAAGGGAAAGATAGATCAGCCATGATAGAATGGGGTAGAATTGATGGGCCGAATGGCCTAATTCTGCTCCTAGAATTTATGAACTCCCCAAATTAGGAAGTGATTGGATTGGATATGTCCACATACATTCAGTCAGATGTTATAGTGGATGCATTTCCTACAGTTGTGGTCACCAGAGGCACTGAATTATTTGCTGATTTTCCACTGCAATAGGAATTTTGTACACTGCCTGGTTTCATAATCAATTGGTCTATAGTCTACTTGAGTTTATAAAACTTGTTTCCATCTTCCCAACCAGATAAGGGTTTCGGCCTGAAACGTTGCCTTTTTCCTTCGCTCCATAGATGCTGCTGCACCCGCTGAGTTTCTCCAGCTTTTTTGTGTACATTAGGTTTGATTTGTTGATTTAGATAAAACTATTTCCCTAAGTAGTAGAGAGAGAGGATCCTACTGGTGGAAAAAAGGACAAAAGTAGCTGATGGAATCATAGAGAGTCATACAGTGTGGAAACGGGTCCTTCGGCCCAACTTGCCCACGCCAACCAATATGCCCCATCTACATTAGTCCCACCTGCCTGTTGTTTGGGCCATATCCCTCCAAACCTATCCTATCCATGTACCTGTTCAAATGTGTTTTGAATGTTGTGATAATACCTGTCTCAACCACTGGCAGCTTGTTCCATTTACTTCCAACACTTTGTGTAAAAATGTTGTCCCTTAGGTTCCTATTAAATCTGTCCTCCTCATAAAACTATGTCCTCTGGTTCTCGATTCCACTACCCTGGGTAAAGGTCCCTATGCGTTTACCCTACCTATCCCTCTCACGCCTATATACAATCACCCCTCAGCCCCCTCCGCTCCAAGGAATAAAGTCCTAGCCTGCTCAACCTCTCCTTATAGCTCAAGCCCTCGGGTCCTGGCAATCCTCGTAAATGCTCCCTGCACCCTTTCAAGCTTAACAACATTGGGTTGTTAAGGACAATGAAGAGAGATCACATTGTTCTTGATGACTAAACCGAATCTTTCCATGTGCATAGCAAATGATTTTGAGAGTTTTGCATGCCACTGGGCTCCAAAATGTTTAGAATCTACTCAATGATTCAATGATTCAATTATACATTGTTGTCATATGCCCCTAGGTGCAGTGAAATGCTTTGTTTTAGCATACGACAGTAAAATAGTAAGATTAAACGAGAACTTACCAGTTTGAAGTTTGATCTGTATTTTATGAGGAGTTACGATGAGGGATTACGTGAAGAGCCCGTCCAGCTCGCATGCGCGACATACTTCAAAGCAGCGGTGTGGAATCACGGACACAGTAATTGAAATAAAGATAGTAAAGAAAAGGAGAGCTCAGTTACCAGCTGATCTCTATTATTGAGGGTGGGAGCGGAGGGCACGTAATCCCTCATCGTAACTCCTCATAAAATACAGATCAAACTTCAAACTGGTAAGTTCTCGTTTAATCTTACTATTTTACTTCGGAGTCACGTGAGTGACTACGTGAAGATTTTAAAGCTCTGTGATTTCAAACCGTGTAACAGTTCATACTTCACTCGCTGCCGAAGTCATTCGAGGGAGGAAGTATGTTATCGTAATCAACCATGAATCTGTTTGTAAAACAAGAAATGGTGTTATTATCAATAACAAGACAAAAAATGCTCCCCCGGGCTTAAATTATATATTTGCAGATTCTAATGCTATTTCTGCAACCGATACAGGTTCTGCCAGCGGCTTGTTACAAAGTTTGGAACGTATACTCCCTAGACCACCCCGCTGTAGCCAGGATGTGGTCCATAGGCACGTCCATCCTCTTAGTCACTGACGTGGAAGCTGCTCTGGTGGAATAAGATTAGTACACGTTAGTATTTACTCCAGCAACTCCCGGTACCTGCTTGAGCCACTAGATAGTTTAGCTCGTCACCCGACAATGAGGTTTCTAGTGGCTGACCCATAAGGCTTTTTCCTCTCCCTCGGGTATTTCTTATTGTGTCAATGTAGTTCACTAAGTGGGTCATGACACATAACCGTGGTTCAGGTGGGTATGCCCGGAATTCCATGACTGGACCTGATGTTCCTGGTCTGCTCTGTTTGGCCAGCCCCTGAATGGAAAATGTGACACTGTCTGGTGTTATAACCATGTTGTCCAATCGCAGTAGATGGAAGAACTGGCTCTTTATGCTGAGGTAAGGCCATCAGCATATCCATCTTCAGGGTAGGCTGTTCCAGGGTGAGGGACCTGGCTGGTGATCATCCCCTAAGGTACGTCAGGACCTCACTGACATCCCAATTTGGATGTACCTAGTTCTGGGGAATGGGATTGAATATACCTCTACTGAATTTGATCACCAGTGGGTGGTACCCTTGCCCTTGTCGTGGTGCCTAAGTTGAGTAGGCTGACAGAGTACTTCTGGCTATATTGATGGCGCAGTAGCTGAGTCCTTCATTGTGGTGAAGGCCTGCCAGGAACTCCAGTGCAAGTTTTGTTGTAGTTGAATGTGTAGTTCCTGAGTTTGAGCAGTATCTTCCCAGGTATGTTCCCTAGTGGATATGCGACGGAATGCTGTCATCATGTTGATAGTGCTGTCTGATCCAGGCCCAGCAGTGTTCTTCCCAATTCTGCAATACAGGCCCAGCAGTGGTTTTTTCTTTTTCTTTCCTGCAACCCAGTAGTTTATCGTGGCATGGATGGTTTATGCCTGAACTGGGTGGGTTGATAAGCCTGGGCTATAGGGAATCATGGGGTTTTGATGACCATGTCAAGGACCACTGGGAACCAAGACTGTGGGTTTAGTCCACTGTATTTTGCGTAGTACCCGACTGATGAGGCCGTAGTACCTATTGATGAGGTAGAAGAAAGGGAGAACATAGAGATTAGATTCCCCCCCCCCCCTCAATACGCGGGAATGTATCCATGCCGCTGCCTTGAGTTTGGTTTCATGCGACATACATTGGTACGTGGCGATTCAATTGGAATATATGGAATCGATATCTGGTGTCCATATTGCTTTGTAATCTCAGCAAATACTTTTGGTTTAAATGTTCGTTTACAGTATTTAGCTCACCTGATAGGTAAGTTGCTGATGGTCAAATATGTTTGACGACATACGGTTACCAATTGTTAAATAATTTGTCACATAATATCGATTTTTATTCCGCCCAAGTGGTGAGGTATATGCCACCGCTGTGATGTTGTTAATTTATAAACGAACATGCAAAATGGTGCACTATTGGGCAATATGCTTTACCAATAGTAAGTAAGTAAGTAAGTAAGTTTTATTTATATAGCAAGTTTTAAGTCAACTCGCATTGACACCAAAGTGCATTACAAAAAATAGATAATACGTTTGTATACCATAGAAAAAGGTTTTACACTAAGGAAAATGGACACAACACATATAGAGTTCAACACAAATGTCCCCCCACAGCAGAATCAAAAAATTTCCTCTGTGGGGAAAGAATGTTAAGTCCTCTTCCTCTGAAAACCCCCGAGGTCAGGCCCATTTGTGGCCTAGCAGCCAGTCCGATGAATATACTCAATAGAACATACTCAAATTTCTGACTAAGTTTAATGCCCAGTGTCTATAGTGATGACAACTCCAGATTAGTCCATTTGCCACCATAATCTAGGTATGGGGTATAGTTTGAACACTAGTATCTCAGCTCATTGGAAAGGTACAATGTTCAGTAGCTGGTAATGCTGCTACTAATCCCAATTACTCTGGCCACGTAGTTGATAGGTGGTTAATGTTACCAAAACTGATAGCATTAGGAATACCAGATAGACAATGTTGTGGATGGGTCAATGTAGAGATCTGGATAATATGACAGAGCCCAGGTTAAATAGTTAGTAGCTAATGCTGCTGATATAGCTATATCCAAGGATAGTCTGTCGTTAACATATAGACATGCCATGACGAATGTTCCTTAAAATGTCAGGGCTGGTTGAAATTCTGGGATAGCTTCGGCTCATTTTAGCCAAGTCAATAATAAGTCAACTCAATCAAGTCAAGTCAAGTTATTTGTCACATACACATGCGAGATGTGCAGTGAATGAAATGGCAATGCTCGCCATGGTTGCCCCATCCAGGTAAATAGAGGTATATCCAAATCTATATGAGAAGGTACTGAATAGTATGCATCTTTAAAGTCGATGTCTACCATAAAGTATCCTTGGAATCCATGGTAGCAGTTACAAATTCCATAAGTGGGTATACCTGATGAATACTCAAGTAGCTTTAATCAATGATGGTGCGACATTCACCATCTTAGGGTTTTTTGGTACCAAAGGCTCATATGAGATTTCTTAAGACCCCTGGTATATCTTTTCCAGTAGCTAGACCCTCATGATTTTATTAGTGGAAGGGTAGACCTCCTTGAATATTTTTTGGTATATATCTACCAAGAGTGATAGCTTCCAAACCAGGTGATTCCCCCCCCTCTGTTAGTACAAACCCTTCACCTTTATGTGATGGCAGGAACCATAGTTATCGTGAGTCTACCGTGGGAACTTTTTAACTCAGCGGGCAGGCAGCAGCATATTGTCAATTATTAACCTTCCCGCGCAATATACCCTCACCTTCTCTTTTATGAATGGGGATTTAGTTCCCCTTTCTTCGAGGACCGACCGGAGGTTCCGCTGTCACCTCTGCGGGCCGCCCTCGGTGAACATTTTCAAGGACCTTTCTTCAAGGACCGAAAAAATGGCCGCTATTCGGAGGTTTTCGTTATTTGGAACTTCGGATAAAAGGTTGTGCACCTGTACAAACCCTTCACCTTTATGTGATGGCAGGAACCATACTTATCTGTCTTCACTGTTGTTTGGTAGTGTGTTCATTTCTTCGGTTTCTGGTTCCTTGTCTGTAGGGATGGTGTTTGTTGGGGGGTGGCGCATTTTCCATGGGGCCCGCTCTGGGCCCTGGCCTAAAAGGCATACGGGATTGGCATGCAGGCCCCGAGCTTTCACCAGTACCAACGTAGATGCCTCCTGGTGGACGCGTAGAGGTACTGCTGTGTGGTTTGGTGTGATGCTCATTCCAGACCCTGCCCTCTAGCCGAATATTTTTGGACACTTCGTCCAGTTTTTTAGGCTTGGTTTGGTAACTTTGCCAGATAGCAGGATCTGTGGTTGTGAGGTCGGCGTTCTCACAGTCCTGTGAATTTTATAGGTTGAGGGCAGGTTTGTGACTTCCCTTGATAAGTTGCGGAGCATACTGTGAACAGTAGGGTCAGGTGTTTTGCCATACTACCCTGCCCTTCTGGAATGAGCATGCGAACATGATAGCCGACGTCAGGGTATCAAATGCAAATTTTTAAAATTTTTTTATTTATTTATTAGAAGTAGACATATTATAAAATGTAGTTACATATTATAGTAAAAAAACTTTTCATATACATCAGTCATACATTATTAAAATTTTCCATTATCAATTACTTCTGCTTCTAGTGTTTTTATTTTTTATAGAAAGAGGGAAAAAGAGAGGGTAGAAAGTTACAAATAAAAAAGAAAGAAAAAAAAAAAACACAACAGAAAAACAAGGGAGGTGGAATGGGTTACCTGTAATACGTCAATGGAGATAGGTTCGTAGGTTATAAAGTATAGTTTTTCATCTGTTCCTGAGTTCAAGTTTCAGTTGGGTCCTCGTGCTGTGCCAATCTATCCCTTCAGATAGTTAATGAATGGAGCCCAAATTTTATGGAAAAGATCTTGTTTGTCCATTAAGCCAAGTCTAATTCTTTCTAAGTATAGGGTCTCCGACATTTCCGTAATCCACATTTTAATTGTGGGGGTTGTAGGGCCTTTCCAAAATTTTAATATTAATTTTTTTCCGGTTATTATACTGTAGTTGAGGAAATTTCTTTGGTTTGTTGTGAGTGTTAAGCTTTGTTCTGATATTCCAAGTATTATTAATTTTGTGTCTGGGTCCAGTTTTGTATTAATAACTTCTGAAGTTATTTCAAAAGTTTTATACAGTTTGCAAACGTATGTGTTAAATTAGCCTCTAGATGTAGACATTTATCACAAATAGGAGAGATTTGTGGGAAGATTCTATTTAGTTTTATTTTAGAGTAGTGTAGTCTATGTAGGACCTTGAATTGTATTAAAGTATATCTGGCATTTAATGAACATTGATGTATTTGTTGTAAACTTTCGTCCCACATATCTTTCGTGATAGGGTGACCTATTTCATTTTCCCATTTGTATCTATATGGTTCGGTCGGTGGTACCTCGTTGTTTAGTAGGGTGTTATAAATATAAGCTATTAGTTTTTCAGTATTAGGATGCTTGTTCAGACATTCATCAAGAATTTCTGATTCCCTATTCCTGTAGACTTGTGTATTAGATTTAACATAATCTCTAATTTGTAGATATCTGAAGAAATTATTTGAGTGCAGTCCATAATTCTGTTGTAACTCTTGAAATGAAAGAAAAGTACCTTTCCCATAAAGATGTCCTATATTTTTGATTCCATAATTTTTCCATTGTGTGAAACCTTTGTCCATAAAGGATGATTTGAATAAAGGATTATTTACAATGGGAAGGCAGAGTGGTATATTATTCAATTTTAAATCTTTTTTTATTTGTTTCCAAATTCGTATTCCACTATGTATTATGGGGTTTTCTTTATAGGTTTTTTTTTGCCGTTTTGTGGGGGCAAATATGATCGGTCCAATTTCAAAAGGTAGACAGTCTTCCTTTTCCATCATTAGCCAATCTGGTTGTTGATCCATTTCTTCCAGCCAGAAATTCATGTTTTTAATATGGACTGCCCAAAAATAAAATAAGAAATTTGGCAAAGCCAAACCTCCATTTATCTTTGATTTACATAAATGTTTTTTACTTATTCTATGATTCTTATAATCCCAGACAAAACTTGTAACAATGGAATCGACTTTTTTGAAAAAAGCTTTTGGGATATATATCGGAATTAATTGAAGTAGGTACAGCAGTTGCGGTAAAAAAATCATTTTTATAGCATTAATTCTCCCAAGCATAGAAATGGGGAGTGTTTTCCAGTATTGAATATTCTTATGTAGTTTATTCAGTAAGGGTGGGAAATTTAGTTTAAATAAAGAGGTATATGTCTTAGTTACATAGATTCCTAAGTATTTAAATTTATCTTTAACTATTTTAAAAGGGGATTGTTGTATTGTATGTAAATTGAATTTTGTTATTGGCATGATTTCGCTTTTATTCCAATTAATTCTATATCCCGAAAACTGACCAAATTGAGTTATTAGATTTAATAGGTTTGGAATACTAGTTTCTAATTTTGTAATATATATTAGTATATCATCTGCATATAAGGAGATTTTATTCCTTGTTTCTCTAGTATTGTATCCAAATATTCCTGGATGGTTTCTAACGCTTTCTGCTAGGGGTTCGATTGCAAGAGCAAATAATAGTGGGGATAGTGAGCATCCTTGTCTACAGCCTCTAGAGAGATTAAATTTAGTTGATAACATTTTGTTTGTTAATATTCTAGCTGTTGGATTAGAATATAACAATTTAACCCATGTACAGTACTTCTCTCCTAGTTGAAATTTTTCCATCACCGAAAATAAATATGGCCATTCTACCTGGTCAAATGCTTTTTCAGCATCTAACGAGATAATTGCTAGCTCTGCGTTAGGGATTCTATTGGAGTATATAATATTAAATAATCTTCTCAGATTATAAAATGAATACCGTTTGGGGATAAACCCTGTTTGGTCGGGATGTATTAATTTGCTGATCACTAAGCTCAATCTATTAGATAGAATCTTAGTTAATATTTTCTGACCAGTATTTAAGAGGGCTATAGCTCTGTATGAACCTGGGTCTTCAAGATCCTTGTCCGTTTTTGGTATAAGTATGATTGTAGATTCATTTAGAGTTTCTGGGAGTTTCTGTTGAGTGTAGGCGTATTTGTACATTGTCTTCAAAAGGGAACTGCAGATGCTGGAATATCGAAGGTACACAAAATTGCTGGAGGAACTCAGCGGGTGCAGCAGCATCTATGGAGCGAAGGAAATAGGCGACGTTTCGGGCCGAAACCCTTCTTCAGACTGATGGGGGGTGGGGAAAGAAAGAAGGAAAAAGGGAGGTGGAGGAGCCCGAGGGCGGGCGGATGGGTGGGTGGGAGGAGACAGCTAGAGGGTGAAGGAAGGGGAGGGGACAGCACAGGCTAGCCAAATTGGGGGAATTCAATGTTGATGCCATAAGGGCGCAAGGACCCCAGACGGAATATGAGGTGCTGTTCCTCCAATTTCCGCTGTTGCTCACTCTGGCAATGGAGGAGACCCAGGACAGAGAGGTCGGATTGGGAATGAGAGGGGGAGTTGAAGTGCTGAGCCACCGGGAGGTCAGGTAGGTTAAGGCGGACTGAGCGGAGGTGTTCGGCGAAACGGTCGCCCAACCTACGCTTGGTCTCACCGATGTAAATTAGCTGACACCTAGAGCAGCGGATGCAGTAGATGAGGTTGGAGGAGATACAGGTGAACCTTTGTCGCACCTGGAACGACTGCTTGGGACCTTGAATGGAGTCGAGGGGGGAGGTGAAGGGACAGGTGTTGCATTTCTTGCGGTTGCAACGGAAAGTGCCCGGGGAGGGGGTGGTGCGGGAGGGAAGGGAAGAATTGACGAGGGAGTTGCGGAGGGAGCGGTCTTTGCGGAAGGCAGACATGGGAGGAGATGGGAAGATGTGGCGAGTGGTGGGGTCACGTTGGAGGTGGCGGAAATGGCGGAGGATTATGTGTTGTATTTGCCGGCTGGTGGGGTGAAAGGTGAGGACCAGAGGGACTCTGCCCTTGTTGCGTGTGCGGGGATGGGGAGAGAGAGCAGTGTTGCGGGGTATGGATGAGACCCGGGTGTGAGCCTCATCTATGGTGGCGGAGGGGAATCCCCGTTCCCTGAAGAACGAGGACATTTCAGATGCCCTGGTATGAAATGTCTCATCCTGGGAACAGATGTGGCGTAGGCGGAGGAATTGGGAGTAGGGGATGGAGTCTTTACAGGGGGCAGGGTGGGAAGACGTGTAGTCCAGATAGCCATGTGAGTCAGTGGGTTTATAATGTATGTCGGTCAGGAGTCTGTCCCCTGCGATGGAGATGGTGAGGTCAAGGAATGGTAGGGAAGTGTCGGAAATCGTCCAGGTGTATTGGAGTGCCGGATGGAAGTTGGTGGTGAAGTGGATGAAGTCAGTCAGTTGTGTGTGGGTGCAGGAGGTGGCACCAAAGCAGTCGTCAATGTAGATGTCAGCTAATTTACATCGGTGAGACCAAGCGTAGGTTGGGCGACCGTTTCGCCGAACACCTCCGCTCAGTCCGCCTTAACCTACCTGACCTCCCGGTGGCTCAGCACTTCAACTCCCCCTCCCATTCCCAATCCGACCTCTCTGTCCTGGGTCTCCTCCATTGCCAGAGTGAGCAACAGCGGAAATTGGAGGAACAGCACCTCATATTCCGTCTGGGGTCCTTGCGCCCTTATGGCATCAACATTGAATTCCCCCAATTTGGCTAGCCTGTGCTGTCCCCTCCCCTTCCTTCACCCTCTAGCTGTCTCCTCCCACCCTCCCATCCGCCCGCCCTCGGGCTCCTCCTCCTCCCTTTTTCCTTCTTTCTTTCCCCACCCCCCATCAGTCTGAAGAAGGGTTTCGGCCCGAAACGTCGCCTATTTCCTTCGCTCCATAGATGCTGCTGCACCCGCTGAGTTCCTCCAGCAATTTTGTGTACCTTTGTACATTGTCTGTAGGCGTGGGGAAAGCAAATCATAATTTTTTTAATAAAATTCCGAATTTAGACCATCGGGTCCTGCAGACTTTCCGTTTTTTAAGGATTTTATTGATTCTTCAATGTCTTTTATCGTAATTTCAGCCCCTAGCAATTCTCTCTCTTTCTGATCCGCAAGACCCGCAAACTTACAATTCTGTAAAAATGTTTCCATTCCCGTTGATTGTTCTGTTATTTTAGATGAATACAATTTTTGGTAGTATTGTAGAAATCTATCATTAATATCTTTAGGCAGTGTTAATGTTTCTCCCTTGTCTGTTCTAATTTTGTATATTGTTTTTTCCCCATCCAATTTGCGAAGTTGACGCGCTAATAGTTTTTGTGGTTTGTCACCAAATTCAAAATGTAATTGTTTTGTATGTTGATAAAGATTTATAACTTGGTCTGAATAAATCTTGTTTAATTTATATTGCAATACTGCAATTTTATTGTGTTTTATCGTGGATGGTGCTGCTGCATTTTCTGTGTCTAATTGCTTTATTTCCATTTCCAGTTTCTGTTGTTTGGCCCTATTCTCTTTATTAAAAAATGATTGGGAAGAAATTAATGCTCCTCGTACAAATGCTTTAAATGTTTCCCAAAGAAGGGAAGCAGAGATTTCAGGGCTATCGTTAGCCTCAAAAAACATTTTAATCTGTTTTACTAGGTATTCATTACATGACTTATCTTTTAAGATTTGGGGATTAAATCTCCATTGTGACTGTGTCTCTGCCATTCCGTTTACTTTGATCATAAATGTTAATGGAGCGTGGTCTGAGATTATGATGTTATGATATTGTGAGTTATAGGTAAATGGGATAAGTTTTGAATCTACTAAAAAAATAGTCTATCCTTGAGTGAGTTTTATGTACTGGTGAGTAAAATGAATATTCTCGGCCCGATGGATTTTCAATTCTCCAAACGTCCTTAATATTAGTAGTATTAATGTATGAATTTAAAAATTCACTTGATCGATATTTTAGTTTTCTTTGAGTTGATGATCTATCCAAACAAGCATCCAAAGTGCAATTTAAATCTCCACCGATTATTAAGTTTTGTTGTGTACCTTCCGGGATATTGTTAAGAATTCTCTTAAAAAACAGAGGGCTATCAAAATTTGTTCCATACACATTGAGGAGAGTCACCTTTTTTAAGTATAACTCCCCTATTATTACAATATATCTGCCTTCAATGTCTTCTATCATTGATATATGTTTAAAGGGTATACCTTTACGAATTAATATTGCAACACCTCTTGATTTATGTGAGAATGAAGAGTGGTACGCTTTAGCAATCCATTTTGCTTTCAATCTGTGTTGTGCTTCCTTTTTAAGATGTGTCTCCTGGAGAAATATTATATCTGTTTTCAATGATTTTAAATGAGCTAACACTTTGCCTCTCTTAATAGGTTCATTAATTCCCTTAACATTCCAACTACAAAATTTAATTCCCTCACCCCCAATTTTTATATTCATGTCTTGCATCTTGTGATTAAGTGGTAGAGCAGATGATTCAGCACACTCAACCCTACCTTATACTTGAACATCAGGTAGATGCATTTTAGGTCACGTCTGTTTTCCATCCGAACATATCTCCTTAAATAAAATATGCAATTCCATTCCAAATACAAAATATAATATGATATAAGATAAAAAAAGGTGATAGCAAATAGGGTTAGTAAAGTGTGGAAAGTAAAAAAGAAAAGCAACTACAACTACAATTAGTGCAGTTAGTGATAGCCACCCTAATGTGGCTAAGCATCTATGGACTTCCGTAGCTTTTGGTTTATAAAAATACTAGCTCCGTACTTTCCTTGAAAGGAAAGTTTCCAATTCGATGCATACAATTTGTGGGGGGGAAAGAAATATTGATTATATTCCATTAATGGTATAATTAGTAGTCTCAAATTGAAATGTTAGTTTTGTATAATATAAACATTTATCAAAGAATAATCAAAAACAAAAACATCAGAGAGAGAGCCACCAAACATTTTGCATTATAAAATACCTGAATCACACTTTACTTATATTTCATACTTTTAGTTAATTCTTAAATAATCTAAATAATCTTATTATCATTAGTTAGTGTTAGTTAATATTCTTGATTATTAATAGTTGTTAGAGGTTAGTACTAGAATGTTAGTATTATATATCCGTTGCAGGAAATATACCCAATTCTTATTGCGAATTTTAGGCAACTCTTAAATATAATAGTTTAAAGTTTAGAGTTCCATATCTTCTCTGCGAGATAGCAGTGTCCGAGTAGGTGTTAAGAGTTGAATATTTTTCAATCTTCGATCTTGTCCTCGATGTTCTTGGTAAATTCAAATGCTTCCGTGTGCTTGATGAAGAAGTATTCCTTCTTCTCGTAACTGACTCTTAATGTTGCGGGGTATAACAGTCCATATCTCAGATTCTTTATGTTCTTCAGTATTCTTCTTGTTTCTGTGAACAACGCTCTTTTCTTAGCAACTTCCACAGGGTAATCTCTGAATATGCTAATCTTGTCTCCTTCATATACAAGATTTCTGCTTTTGCCAATTTTCCTCATCATGTCATCCAATACATGGTCATATTGGACCTTTACTATCATTATTCTTGGTCGGTCGCCCACCTTTGGGGAACGTCTCGGCACTCTGTGCGCTCGGGCAAGTAATGGCGCCTGGTCCAGGTTCAAAATTGTTTTCAGTACTTCTGCAGCAAATTCACAGGGGTCACGAGTCCCCTCTCTGCCTTCCTGGATGCCCACGATTCTTAAGTTCTGACGCCTCTGTCGTCCCTCCAAGTCTGTACATTTTTCAGTTATTTGATGCAATAACTTTGATAGGTGTTGGTTCTCAGTGATGAGTTGTTTTGTAGTTGCGGTGCTTGTCTCAGCAAGTTCCTCAAGTTCTTTTATAATCTTGTGGTGTTGGTTTAATGTCAGGAGAATAGGTTCAAGTTTAGAATCAAATCTGGATTCCATCTTATTCAGTTTTTCATTTACTTCTTCAACATTTTGAGTCATATTTCTTTCCATATCTAATTTCCAGTCTTCAAGGACTTTGTGTACAATCTCTGTAACATCTTCTTTAATTTGTTCTTTAATTTCTTTTTTAAAAGATGTCAGCTCCTCTTTAACCTCTTGAAAGTTCTGTCTAAGATTTTTAAGTTCCTCCTTAAGGAACGTTTTTAATTCTTCCATCTCAGTCTTTTTCTTCTTCTTTGAGATGTCTTCTCGGGATGCTGTTAAACCTGAGGCCGAGGCTTCAGTTGGGCCTACCTCTTTAGTCTTGCCGTTTTTTGTCTTGCGGGGGGGAGTATGTTGAGTCGACATACTGCCGGTGTCGCGCGCCTGATGACGTCACGGGCTTACTGCAAAACAATCGGTGCCGTTTTCTGCAGGTAGGATCTGTCTTTTACCCCCGATTTTTCGTTTTTTTCACGGAGCTAGTTGGCGCGAGTCTCTCCTACTCCATATCGCCATGGTTGCCCCATCCAGGTAAATAGAGGTATATCCGAATCTATATGAGAAGGTACTGAATAGTATGCATCTTTAAAGTCGATGTCTACCATAAAGTATCCTTGGAATCCATGGTAGCAGTTACAAATTCCATAAGTGGGTATACCTGATGAATACTCAAGTAGCTTTAATCAATGATGGTGCGACATTCACCATCTTAGGGTTTTTTGGTACCAAAGGCTCATATGAGATTTCTTAAGACCCCTGGTATATCTTTTCCAGTAGCTAGACCCTCATGATTTTATTAGTGGAAGGGTAGACCTCCTTGAATATTTTTTGGTAAATATCTACCAAGAGTGATAGCTTCCAAACCAGGTGATTCCCCCCCCTCTGTTAGTACAAACCCTTCACCTTTATGTGATGGCAGGAACCATACTTATCTGTCTTCACTGTTGTTTGGTAGTGTGTTCATTTCTTCGGTTTCTGGTTCCTTGTCTGTAGGGATGGTGTTTGTTGGGGGGTGGCGCATTTTCCATGGGGCCCGCTCTGGGCCCTGGCCTAAAAGGCATACGGGATTGGCATGCAGGCCCCGAGCTTTCACCAGTACCAACGTAGACGCCTCCTGGTGGACGCGTAGAGGTACTGCTGTGTGGTTTGGTGTGATGCTCATTCCAGACCCTGCCCTCTCGCCGAATATTTTTGGACACTTCGTCCAGTTTTTTAGGCTTGGTTTGGTAACTTTGCCAGATAGCAGGATCTGTGGTTGTGAGGTCGGCGTTCTCACAGTCCTGTGAATTTTATAGGTTGAGGGCAGGTTTGTGACTTCCCTTGAGAAGTTGCGGAGCATACTGTGAACAGTAGTGTCAGGTGTTTTGCCATACTACCCTGCTCTTCTGGAATGAGCATGCGAACATGATAGCCGACGTCAGGGTATCAAATGCAATTTAAGATATTTGGGTTTTAAAATGCCCTGCTCAATGTCTCCCCCAATAATGGTGGGCACTTTGAGTAAATGCAATTTAGGGGAGGCGTGATGAAATCCAACGCCTCATGGCTACCTGTCTTGGAGAGGTTTTTTGGAAAAGACAGGTAGTAGGCTGGCCGTCAGTTGAGACTGAAAGGCCATCTCGCTCGTGGTGAAGCCACGTAGCGGCCACACCCAACAGCTCTTCCTGATCCTGTACCTCAAGCATACTCCCGATGTTCTTCAGCCAGTGACCCCTCTTCTTGACCAGCCCAGCTCTGGTCGCCATCAATCCCTCGACAAGGGAGATGACCAGTGCTGTAGCACTGGAGCGGGAGTGTTATGCTCCCTTGGCGGACTTGCCCCTGCTCCTGAGGCAAGTCTCGCTGGAGTTTTATACTCCATGACCTACTCAAGGCTTGGAGAGCAGACACTTGCTGGTTCTGTCTTCCGTGTCTGTCTCCAGCCTGAGGTTTGCTTGCTGACTTGCTCTGGAGGCTGCCTGCCGTTTTTCGGGCGGCATCCGCGGTTCTTGGGCGGCGAGTCTCCTTGTCGGGAGTTGCAGGAATTACCGGCCGTTTTTTTTAATTTCCCTCCAGTCCGCTGCTGTTGGTCAGACAGCTGTTAGCGGACTGGGCATCGGCGCAGTACTCTGCTGTGGTCCGCAGCGTGTGCGGATCCGGTGCCGCCTCTCCACTGACGGCTCCTTCCCTGTAGTCGGACGGGGGCCGCTTCCCTCTGCTGCTTTGCTCCCCCTGGAGCAACAAACAAGAGCAAAGTCCCGATATTAATCTGAAGGTAAGTACTTACCTAACGGTCCGTTCCTTCAGGCTTGTAGCGGGAGCGCCTGTACTCCCGCTGCGTCGCTGTTGCACTGCGTGAACGCAATGGCGTGCATGCGTGCTGGACGGGCTCTTCACGTAGTCACTCACGTGACTCCGAAGTAAAATCATGTAGCAGAGAACACCTAGGCTGGCAGTACACAAGTGTCATCACATTTTGGTGCCAACATTGTAACAAAAGTTCACCAAAAAGTCCGTGTTCACTTTACAATAAAGATGGATAAATATTACACATGAAACTGTAAATACAGCAATTTTGTTAATTAGTCATTAAATTGTGGATAGTGAGGATACCAAGAACAAAGATTGAGATAAGCATCTACAACATTAATAACCTGTTTGCTGAGAAGGATCACATTGTTGCTAACCTTTCTCATAGTTGATGTAATTTCAAAGTAGTCTTAAACATCGCATTACTTTTCTGAATGGAAAGTTATACCAAGCACCACATAAATTACAGCTAGCACCTCAGGAGAAAATCGCTGAAAATCAGGAGAAAATTGCTGAACATATGAAGCTGTGGTTTTGCACTATTTAGGAAGTTCTACCTCAGTAACACTGTTGAAAACACTCTTTGAATAGACAGAGCAGGACACAAATGTAAACTAGGGTTGTAAGGTCATGTGATAGGAATAGAATTAGGCCATTCAGCCCATCAAGTCTACTCCGCCATTCAATCATGGTTGATCTATTTCTCCCTCGCAGAAAAAACTGAGAAATATAAATCAGTAATAGCCCCTGTCCCACTTAGGAACCTGAACGGAAACCTCTGGAGACTTTGCGCCCCACCCAAGGTTTCCGTGCGGTTCCCGGAGGTTCCCGGAGGTTTTTGTCAGTCTCCCTAATGGTCGAAAGTGGTTTCCGCTTCTTCTATGTTCCGGCGATTATTTCAAAAATTTCAAAACCGGTTATTTTTTAGTCGAAGCCGGTTGTGATGCTAGTTGAAGGTGGTTGCCGGAGGTTGCAGGTCTTACCTTCCACTACATGCAACCTCCGGCAACCACCTTCAACTTGCAGGTCAGCAGGTCAGGCAGTCCCTGGAGATGGAAATAACTGTGTCCATTCACCTTATCTCTGCCCCTCATGATGTAAACACATCTAAAATATTATCACTTGTTCTCCAACGCTTAAAGGAATAAAATCCTACTCTGCATAACATTTTCCCTATAATAGTCCCTCAGGTCCTAGCAACATCCTTGTACATCTTTGCTACACTCCAATCTTAATGGTATCCTTTCTATAGAAGAGTAACCAAATATGAGCATATTACTCTGAGCATGGCCTCACCAATGTCTTATACAGCTGTAATATAGAGCATTAACTTCTATTCACATCACACCTTCTGCTGAAGACCATCGTGTCAAAAGTTTCTTTACCACTTGTTTACCTGTGATGCCACTCTCATGGAACTGTGTACTTGTAGTCTGAACTCCTTCCGTTCTTCAACAGTCCCCAATGCCCTACCGTTCACTGTGAAAATCCTATCCTGGTGTAACTTCCCAACACCTCACACTTATCTGAATTGATGTCCATTTGCCATTTCTCAATCCACTTACTCAGCTCTTACCGTAATTCGTGGTAACCTTCTTCACGATCTATGATGCCACCTATTTTAATGACGTCTACAAACTTACTAACTATGCCTTGTACATTCATATCCAAATCATTGATATAGATAGCAAACGGCAATGGGCCCAACACTGACCACTGAGTCATACCATTTGTCACAGGCCTCCAGTCAAATAACACTAACTGTTGTCTTGTTCTTCCAGCATCACCCTCTGCTTCCTACCACCAAGCCAATAGGTTCAAAGGATCAAAGGCGTTTTATTGTCATGTGTACCACTTAAGGTACAGTGAAATTCAATTTACCATATAGCCATACAAAAAAAACACACAACTACATACAAGTTAACACACAGCAGATTCCACATTCCTCACTGTGATGGAAGGCAATAAAGTCTAATCTTCTTCACTCTTCATTCTGGTTGGGGCAGTCGAACCATCTGCAGCCTGGGTGATTGAAGCTCCCTCAGCCGGCGATCAAAGCTCCCGCGACCCGGGTGATCAAAGCTCCCGTGGTTGGAGCTCCCGAAGTCGGTCCCTAACCAAGGGACCGTGAGCTCCACGATGTTAAAGTCCGCAGGCTCCCATGGTTGGAGCTCCAAGGTCGATCCCCGACAAGGATCCCCAGCAGGAGGCCGCCAGCTCCTCGATGTTAGGCCGCAGTGCGATGAAGATACGATGCAGAAAAAAAATTGCATCTCCGTCGAGGTAAGAGATTAAAAAATGACCTGCTGAGTTCCTCCAGCATGTTGTGTCTTTTTTTGGTAAACCAGCATCTGCTGTTATTTATTTCTAAATGTATGCCACTGTCTCAGATAAACATTGACTGACCTAAACAGAGAGCCTTTAGTTTAGTTTAGTTTAAAGATACAGCATGGAAACAGGCTCTTCGGCACACCGTGACCGCGCCGACCAGCGATCCCCGCACACTAACACTATCCTACACACTCTAGGGACAATTTACAATTTTACCAAACCAATTAGCCTACATACCTGTTTCTCTTTGGAGTGTGGGAGGAAACCAGAGCACCTGGGGTGAACCCACACAGGTCACGGGGTGAATGTACAAACTCCATACAGACAGCACCTGTAGTCAGGATCAAACCCAGGTGTTTGGCGCTGTAGGGCAGTAACTCTACCACTGTACCACTGTGCCATAGGTCTGAGCTTTTCAGACTATTTCAGAGGTCAATTAAGGGTCATTCCAATCCATTAGTCCTTGGGTAGGCATAAAAAGCTGGAGTTACTCAGCGGGTCAGACAGCATATCTGGAGAAAAGGAATAGGTGACATCTCCGGTCGCGACCCTTCTTCAGACATTCGGTCTCAAATAAATAAGCAGAGTGCACTTTCCTTGGGATTGCAATGAGCTAGATCACTCGGAAAGCAATTTATCAGTTGCATACTGTATGCATCATCATTGAAACTATGCCAGATTTGTTTGATTAATCATTTTTAACTTCCACAGCTGCCACTGTGCAACATGAACACCCGTCTCCAGAACTCCAAGCCTCTGCATATAGGTCCCGTAACTCAGCCACCGTTTTCCTGCTGTACTTCAGATGTAGAGAGTTGTTATCTAGGGTTTTACCCAAGTGCACAACCCATGCCACCATCAGCTCATCTGCTAGACTTCATAAGATCTTATTTTACAATCTATCAACATAATTTGACCAGTAACTTCACACGATTGTGGATTACAAATTGTACCTTATAAAGTATTATTATTTGTGACTGGGCCAATAGACATAATTCTTTACTGGTCTTTATACTTTGGTATTCATTGTATCAAAAATATCACCATGGATTCTTTGTAGATTCAAAGGAACTGCAGATGCTGGTTTACACAAAAGTCACAAAGTGCTGGAGTAATTCAGGCAGCATCTCTGGAGAACATGGATAAGTAACGAACTCAGCGGGTGAGGCAGCTATAAGAAACTCAGCTGCCTCACCCGCTGAGTTTCTCCAGCATTTTTGTCTACCTTCAATTTTCCAGCATCTGCTGTTCCTTCTTAAACATGGATAGGTAACGTTTTGGATTGGGATTCTTCTTCAGACTGTCCAGAGATGTTGCCTGATCCGCTGAGTTACTCCAACACTTTGCGTCCTTTTTTTCACAATTGGATTTATGATGGAGCAGAAGAGATTGATTGAAAGATAAAACATAAAAGCTGGCCCCTCGGCCCACTGGATCCACGTCAACCATCGATCATCCATCCACACAAATCCTATGTTATCCCACTTTCTCAGCCACTCCCTATGCACTAGGGGCAATTTACAGAGGCCAATTAAACTACAAGCCAGTAAGTCTTTGGGATGTGAGAGGAAACTGGAGCACCTGAAGAATACCTACATAGCTGTAGGTAGAATGTGCATCTCCACACAGACAGCATCCGAGGTTAGAATTGAACCCAAGTCTCTGGCGCTGTGAGGCAACAGCTCTACCTGCTGCACCACTGTGCTGCCCTAACTGGTAACTCAAAGATTCAGTTCATATCAGTTTAATTTTTGTGTCACATATACCGAGATACAGTGAAAACCTTTTGTTGTGTGCTATCCAGTCAGCGGAAAGACAATACATGATTGAAATCGAGCAATTTACAGTGTATAGATACATGATAACGGAATAATGTTTAGTGCGAGGTAAAGCCAGTAAAGTCAGATCAAGGATAGTCCTATGCATTTGCTCATGTATTTCTTTGCAAATTAAAAACCTGAGTACAGATATTAATGAACCTAACAGTTCATCCCTGTGGTGTCTTTGCAACTTGAATGTCTCTCTAGTGACTAGATAGCCAGAATTGTACACAGTACCAAAGCTGTGTCCAGACCAGAGCATTGTTTCCTTGACCATCACTTCCACTGACCTACTTGTTATTGTTTTGGCAGTGCAATTGAATGTTCCATTTGCTTTGTCTATTATTTTCCGTCATGAAGAGGCTCTCTTGCACTTGCCTACTTAACATGTCATTTACCAGTGCTTCAACTTGTTCTGTGATCTCACACAAAGGGTGGTGGGTGTATGGAACAAGCTGCCAGAGGAAGTGGTTGAGGCAGGGACTATCCCAACATTTAAGAAACAGTTAGACAGGTACATGGATAGGACATGTTTGGTGGGATATGGACCAAATGTGGGCAGGTGGGACTCGTGTAGCTTGGATATGTTGGCCGGTATGGGCAAGTTGGGCCGAAGGGCCTGTTTTCACACTGTATTCTTCCATGACTATGACTCTATGATCACTAAGTTGAGAGTGAAAAAGATCTGCCATGATCGAATGTAGGCGCAGAATGGCCTAATTAGCCAAAAGGCCAAGTCTGCTCCTATATCTTAAAGTCTTATGATCTTATTCACAAATTTGACCATTTACGTTGGGCTATTTAAGTTCACAAGGAACAGTAACATGAGACTAATGACATTTCATTCAAGGATTTCCCTTGGCTCTGAAAGCAAAACTATTCTGATGAGTTTTCATTGCTTTCTACATTTTCGGTCATTCTTTGTCCGTTTCTGCTTTGATTTTTCATATATTTGGGTTTAAGTAAAAGGCTTGCCAAATACTTATTGACATTTGAGATAAACTATAGATAAAGTAGAGAGGGGAAAAATGTAATAGGAACCTGAGGGCAACACTTTCCACACAGGGGTAATTGAGGCAGGCACTGTACTGGAACAATATTTAAAATACATTTGCACAGGGACATATATAAGGAGACTTACGTTTCTCATGGTTCGCTTATAACTCTACTAGCTCAGAGAAGTTGATGAGTTGCTTAGGCAATGGGAGAATGACCACAGTTTCAATCATGGCCTCCAATGCCAATGAAAGATGGATCTGATAAGATAATCGTAAACAGATACTGAGGTAGATTAGACTTTCTGCAATCTATGAAAACTCTTTCATTTAACATCGTCGTGCTTCCCAGAGTGAAACCAAAAGAAAAATGTTGCACCCAAATATAAATGTGGAGGAGACAGAGGATAGTTGTGCAAGATGTTGGTGAGGCCACATTTGGAGTACTGTGTTCAGTTGTGGTCATCTGCTATGGGAAGGATGTTGTTAAGCTGAGAAGATTAAGTTGGGTACAGAGAAGATTTATGAGGATGTTGCCAGGACTTGAGGGCCTGAGCTATAACCAGAGCTTGGGCAGGCTAGGACTGTTTTCCTTGGAGTACAGGAGGCTGAAGGGCGATCTGGTAGAGCTGTATAAAATAAGGAAGGAAATGGATAGGGTGAATGCAGAGAGTATTTTACCTGGTGAAAGGAAACCATGAACCAGAGGACAAAGCTGTAATTAGAGAGGGGAAAGATTTTATAGGAACCTGTAGGGCAACTTTTTCAAGCAGAGGGTGGTGGATATATAGAACGAGCTGCCAGAAGAGGTAATTGAGGCGGGTACTAGAACACCACATTTGGACAGGTACATATAGAGGAAAGGTTTAGAGGGATATGGGCCAAATGCTGGCAGGTGGGTCTAGTGTAGATCGGGCATGATGGTCGGCATGAGTAAGCTAGATTGAAGGGCCTATTTCCATGCTGTATGGCTCTATATATTTATGACTCTATGAGAGTGGCAAAAGGTGCAAAGAGGTTGAGAAGGATGGTGAGGAATAGAATGGCACTCATTGCAGAGGGCATCAAGCTACCATTTACTATAATAATTTGGTATTTTCAGTACTGTGGCGATTGAATTAAAAGAAGAGATTCAAATTGAGTTGTGGAAACAATAGGCATGATAATGGAAGAAATCTATACATCATGAGATCATGAGAGGAATAGATCAGGTAGATGCACAGAGTATCTTGCCCAGAGTAGGGGAATCGAGAATCAGAGGACATAGGTTTAAGGCGAAGGGGAAAAGATTTAATAGGAATCAAAGAGGTGACTTTTTCACACAAAGGTGGCAGGTGTGTGAAACGTGCTGCCAGAGGAGAAAGTTGCGGCAGGAACTTTTGCAATGTTTAATAAACAATTAGACAGGTACATGGATAGGATGGGTTGGGTGGGATATTGGCCAAATGCAGGCAAGTGGGACTGGTGTGCGCAAGTTGGGCCGAAAAGCCTGTTTCCAAGCTGTATGACTCTATTACTATCTAAGATATAAGTTTCCATCTTCTCAAGCCCAGATAATAACTTTGTATTGTTGCTTTAAAGGTATATAGAATAAAGTCACATGGATGGTTTTAGGATGAACTTCTAATGATTGTCAAATCAAAAGGCCAAATCTGTGAGGATTATAACTGATGCTGTATTGATGATGGGAAGTTGCCTACATGACTAGGCATGAAATAACGAAATTGAGATTGCCATAAGCATAAAGCAGGATGTGGCATTTGATGCAGTGAGGTATAGGATATTTATACATGATGATTTCTTCAACTGCAGAATATTAATTAAAGCACATTAATCAGTATTAGAATTGACAAATTGAAATTTGCAGAGAATAAAGAGAATCTAGCAGATCGTTGAGTTTAGTTTATATCAATTTATAGATACAGCATGGAAACAGGCCCTTTCGCCCACCGAGTCCATGCAATCACCAACCAGCAATCACCCATTCACTAATTCTAACCTACACATTCGAGGCATTTTATAGAAGCCAATTAACCTAAAAAAACGTAAGTTGTTGGAATGTGGGAGGAAACCGGAGTACCTGGAGAAAACCCATGCAGTCACAGGAAGAACGTACAATCTCTGCACAGACAGCACCAGAGTTTAGGATCGAATGCGTGTGTCTGGCGTTGTAAGGCAGTAACTCTACCTCTGTGCCACTGTGCCACCCTGAATTTGTGAGAGCAGGGTTACCCAAGAGGGGCTGTGAGAGAAATCAAAGCTCAAAGGGTTGATCCTGGCAAGTGATGCATATATTCATTGGCAACCTTCTGTTTAAGAGAGAAAAGCATGCAGCAAGACTCAGCAAGAAGGGTTATAGATCAGTTGGTGAATACACTTCAATATTGCTAGCTGAATCCTTACATTTAAACTGTGGCATTGATAAATCAACACTGAATTGGCAGGGCATCCTTGGTATGAAACGCTTTCATTAATGTTACTGTGATTCTATTTCATATTGTAACAGCACAGAGAACTCAACCACATTTCTGTCAGTGATGCGGATTAGTACCCTATGTCTACAGTAGCTTCGGTTTAATATGAGGAATAGCAGAAGGCAGGCGCTTATACAAAACAATTCATGGTGTTTCATTCTGCTTGGATATACTGTAAACGGAGTAACAGAGAAAAACACAAAGCGCTGGAGGAACTCAACGGCTACGGAGAGAAAGGAGAGACCATGTTTTGTTTGATGAAGAACTGAGAGTCTGAAGCAGGGTCTCAACCTAAAATGTGGTCTGGTCATTCTCTGCTGCAATGCTGTCTGATCCACTGAGTTTGTCCAGCACTTTGTGTTTTGCTCAAGATTCCAGCATCTACATTGTCTTGTAATCTGGAGGACAGCAATGTGACACAGTGGTAGAGTTGCTGGCTTACAGCATCAGAGACCCGGGTTCGATCCTGAAGATGGGTATTATCTTCATGGAGTTTGTATGTTTACCATGTGACCGTGTGGATTTTCTCTGAGTGCTCCAGTTACCTCCTACATTACAAATATGTGCAGGATTGTAGGTTAATTGGCTTCTGTAAATTGCCCCTTCTGTGTAGGATGCAAAATAGGATAAAATAGAATCAGTGTGCTGGTAATCTTTTACTACTATATCTAATCTAGGCTCCACAAACATTTTCTAAATATACATTTTAGTTAGTTGAAAAAAAAGAGACACGGTATTGGTTCAATTCAGTGAGTCTTACAGCATTTCTGGAGAACATGGTTAGGTAATGTTTTAGGTTGAGACCCTTCTTCACCAGTGGTGGTGGAGGGGGGTGGGTTGGGGTGGGGGGGTGGGGGTGGGGACTGGAAGAGAGGAGTCTCTTCCAGAAAGGAGATGAGGGTTTTGATGAGGGGTGAATCACCCGGTGTGGGTGTTGGGGGTGAATCACCCCATGTGTAGATTGGGGTCCAGGGGTCAGGGGGGTGAATCACCCTGGTGTGGGGGTTGGGGTCCGATGGTGGTGCATCGCGGTCAGTGACTCTGGGTGGGTGGAGGGACCAGCCTGTCCCACACCTCTGCTCCACCCGGCCCCATATGTGTGTGTGGCGCTGCCGACCCACAGCCTGACACAGTGCGGCTGCACGGGGGAGATGAGGCGCAGGGCGTCCGTGGCAGTGGGAGGGTGGGGGCTGTCCCGAGGGATGCACTCCTTTGGCCGCTTACAACTTGGTGCTCGGGTTCAGAGTGCCCAGTCACCTATGGCTGTGGGGAAATGACCCCTACCCTCCCGTCTCCACCGGCCAGTGATGTGATGGACGTGGGGGTCTGAACCAACCGCTGACAAGTCCCGCCCCCCCACCAGCGACGTCATGTCCGTTATTTGGCTTTTCGGCAGTGCTGCCTTTCGGTGAGTTTGCTTTTAGGCCTCCCGCCCTTTCGGTTAGTTGGCTTTTCGGCTTCGTACACTTTCGGTTATTTGGCTTTTCGGCTTAGTTTCCGTTCGGTTATTTGGCTTCCACTTCTTTGCTTCGGCTTCTCGTCCTTCAACGCCACTTCTAGGTACCAATGGATGCAGTGACTGGTGGGGTGAAAGGACAGGCCCTGGGGAACTCTAATGTTTTTCTGTCTTGGGGGGGAAGGGGAGCAAGAACTGTGGAACACAGAGGAGATGCGAGCGAGGGATCAGTCTATGACAGCAGGGTGGGAAACCAAGTTTACCAAAGAAAGACGACATTGTAAATGTCCTAGAATGGAAAGCCTCATATTGGGATCAGATGCGGCGGAGACAGAGAAATTGAGGGTAGGGGAGAGAGTCTTTGCTAGAGGCTGGATGGGAGGTGTCATTCAGACGACTATGGCATTCGGTGGGTTTGTTAGTTGCACTGCTTTGTGTTAAGTTGATACATTATCCACATTGGCGCCAGAATATAGCAGCGAAACGAATTAAGTATGAAGATAACTTGGACACCTGCTCCAAGCAAATACTCCCCGGCAGTAGCCAAGAAAGTGCAAGCATACTTATTCATAATGACCTTTCGTGTGAACTCGAAACTCAAATTTACAGCTTGCATGTGATCATTAAATGCTGTATCATTTCTCAGCGACACAGGAATAGCATGCAAGTCGAGCGAGGAAGAATGTAGGAGGGTACTCTATCCAGCATGTAATGAGGCTATGAATTACATTAGAAACTGTAATGCATCCTTGAGAGATTTATTTTACTTGCTCTTGCCCTCAACTGATTTCTTGCTCCTCCCTGCATCGGAGGTAGGTTCCTCGGCTAGAGTTGGCCAATGCTGAGGCATGAGGTTTGCCATCTGAATATCTCCAGGCTGGCAAATTGCAAATCCTGCAGCTTGTTTCATACATCCGCCACCCTTTGTGTGAAAATGTTGCCCTTCAGATTCTTATTAAATATTTTTCTCTTCACCTAAAACCTATGTCCTCTAGTTCTCGATTCGCCTATTCTGGGCAAGAGACTCTATGCATTTAACCATTCCATTCCTCTCATGATCGTATACACCTCTATAAGGTCACCCCTCATCCTCCTGCGCTCCAAGGAATAGTCCCAGTCTAAACCTCTTCCTATACCTCAAACCCCCTAGTCCTGGCAACATATCTTTGCTGAAATTGTAGGAATTTTAAGCTCTCTTTGAATGTTGTAGGATAAGGCAAAATGAGTCGCTAGAAATGCAGTTGTAGGTGAAGCCCAGAACGTCAGGCAAACCAGCCTCTCACATTGTCACCCCATTGGACCACTGACTATCAACACTTCATGTCAGACAGGCTCGTCAGCTCAACTTGCCCACACCGACTAACATGTCCCATCTACACAAGTCCCACATGTCTGTATTTGGCATATATTCTCTCTAAACCTATCCTTTCTATGTACCTGTCAAATGTTTTAAAACATTGCGATATGACTTGGTGTGCCAAAGGACCTGTTTCCATGCTGTATCTATAAAGTCTAAATTTTAAATACTCTTATAGTAATTGCCTTAACTGGCTCCTCTTGCACATTGGTCCACATATACCCTCTGATTAAAAATGTTGCCCTTCAAGTTCCTATTAAGTCTTGTTCCTCTCATCTTAAACCTGTCCTCCAGTTCTTTATTGCCCTACCCTGAGTAAAAGACTGTGCATTCACCCTATCTATTCCCTTCATGAGTTTATACACCTCTATGAGATGCCCCCTCAGTCTCCCGTACTCTAAGCAATAAAGTCCTAGCTTGCCCGATCTTTCCCTATAGGTTAGGCCGTCAACTCTTGCCAACATGCTCGTAAATCTTCTTTGCACTCTTTCCAGCTTAATGCCAGCTATTGATTTTAGTCCTAAAGTCTGTAATAGAACCATAGCAGAGTATATTACCAAATTCAAAATAATGAAGAGATATATGCAAAAATAATGATTTCACACTCAATTCTTTAAGCTTTCTGGAGAAAGCGGTGAAGACTGATAAAGGTGAAGATTTCAATGCTTTTAATGTATTTTGACAAATTAAGTTGGATTCAGATACATTTTTGGGGGAGAAGGTACACTGCTCCCCACCTTCCCCACATATAATACGACATAGCACTAAAATATGGACTCTGTATGGACCAAACCTTTGATTGCACTACAGGCTTCTATTTTTTTGCACTTGTATTACAGCTATAAATTTATTGATTTTTAAAAACTATAATATATTTATCTGTGTGTATTGAATTTATGAACCTTTTAAAATGCTGCAAGTAAAGATTTCATTGTTCTGTTGTGGGTACAAATAACAAATAGTTTAGATTAGTTTAGTTTAGAGACACAGTGCCCTCCAGCACACCGAGTCCACGTTGACCAGTGATCCCCATACACTTGTACTATCCTGCATACTAGGGACAATTTACAATTCTTACTGAAGCCAATTAATCTACAAACCCGTATGTGTTTGGAATGTGGGAGGAAACTGGAGCTCCCTGAGAAAATCACGCGGTCACGGGGAGAATGTACAAACTCTGTACAGACAGCACCCAGAGTCAGGATTGAACCCGGGTCTCTGGCACTCTAAGGAATCAAATCCACCGCTGCGCCACTGTACCCTTGACTCTTGACATTAGCCAGTTATATATGCCACTCAGGAAAGAAGACGACTATTCTCTAAAATCACTTCTGTCTTGTCTTGAGGACATTAAGTCCAGGATGGCCTTAAACTTTCTGGGACTTAATGAAAAAAAGACAGAGGTGATTTTGTTTGGTCCAAATGGCTGCCGTGAACCTCCCTTTGTTGACTTGGGTCCACTGGCATTGTCCGTAAAGCCAACAGTTTTAAACCTGGGTTTTAGGATGGACGGTGATTTTAAACTAGATAAACAAATAGGCGCGGTGGTTAAGTCCAGCTTCTTTCACCTAAGGAAGCTGGCAAAGGTGAATCCCATCCTCGAGCGGCAGCATTTTGAAACAGTAATCCATGCCTTTATTACATCTAGGCTGGATTACTGTAACGCACTCTACTCTGGAGTCGCACGAGCTTCATTGGCTCGTCTCCAGGTGGTTCAAAATGCTGCCGCTCGCCTTTTGACCGGAACTCGAAAGAGGGAGCACATTACGCCAATTTTGGCCTCCCTTCACTGGCTCCCAGTGCACTTTCGAGTTCATTTTAAAATTCTTTTATTTGTTTTCAAATCGTTGAATGGGCTCGCCCTGCCTT
This sequence comes from Amblyraja radiata, assembly GCF_010909765.2. Taxonomy (NCBI): domain Eukaryota; kingdom Metazoa; phylum Chordata; class Chondrichthyes; order Rajiformes; family Rajidae; genus Amblyraja; species Amblyraja radiata. The sequence continues at coordinate 15,187,600 of NC_045979.1, forward strand.
ACCTCTCTGAGCTGCTCCACCTATATGCTCCTGCCCGGTGCCTCAGGTCAGCTGATCAGCTGCTCCTTGAGGTACCACGGTCTAAGCGGAAGCTCAGAGGGGATAGAGCCTTTCCTGTTGCTGCTCCGGCACTTTGGAACACCTTGCCGTTGCACATCAGACAGGCCCCCTCACTGTCCATCTTCAAATCCTCCCTAAAAACTCATTTATATTCTCTGGCTTTCGGCACTGGCTGAGTCACTGCTCCTGTTCTTAGTGCTTTTAATGTCTTTTAATTTTTACTGTTTTTAGTCCTTCGTTTTTACGGTTTTTAATGGTTTGTAATAACTTTTTGTCCATGAGTTCTCATGTACAGCACTTTGTGGCAACTGCGGTTGTTTAAAGCGCTTTATAAATAAAGTTTATTATTATATTATTATTATTAAGCAAGAACAGGAGCTGTGCACATACTTTTGTTTTTCATTTATTAATAAGGCTGAGGTTAGAACTCCATCTGAAACAAACAGGAGTCGCAATAAAAAAAGGTTAAAGAAAAGGTCATGTGTTATAGAAAGACTCCAGTTGTTCAAAATGCTTCTCGCTAATTTCCGCTGTTTAGTATAGCAGAAAATAAAACAGTCCAAAGATCAAAGTAGCTGCTAATCAAGAACTGGATGTTAAAAATTAGCACCCGTGGGGTAAAAGGGGAGAAAGAGTTATAGAAATAACTCTGGTCATGTGTGGTAATTGACTAGTTTTCAGACAGGAGGGAAATACACAGTAGTGTTTGCAAAATGTAGGTATGTTGCAAAGCCTACCTGAAGCGTCGCTGAAAATCTGTCGCTGCGGGTGTGCGCGATTTTGGCGCGGTTTAGAGGGGGGCGGGTTTAAAACGCGATTTTCTCTAGGCTGTTCAAATCGAAGATGTTCAGCCTTGTTAATTATTAACGAAAAATCGCTGAAAGACCCCGTCGCAAAAGCTATTATTAGTTTTAAAGGCCTCGTATAATAGTTATAGTAGTTTAAAAATCAATCTCTAAACCCGCGAACAATGGCAGCCGCAGGGTCTCATAAAGCAAATAACTGAAGGTATGCTGCTTATTTTTACATTAAAAAGGGCTTCTTAAGATCCCTTTATACAAAGTTTAATATTGCGAGTAGCTCATTTTGGGCCCATTATATCCCGCAGTATTTTTCTGGGCATTTGGGGGCACAAATCTACCGCAATGTGAACGTTCTAAACCAGCGCGTTCCACAGGATCCCACTCACAAGCTGATTTAAATGGACTTTAATTTACAGCAATTGAACACTAAATTCCTTCCATTTGGCCTATAAATTAATGTAAATGAGATTTAAAAATCATGTTTTATTGTGAATTATTTGTGAATATTATTTGGACATTTAGGCTATTTAAAAATGTTAATCATTTATTAAGAAATGGATAGATGTTTAGATCTAGTAATTGAAGTCTGAAATTAGCTACAATTAGGTAACTAACTAATTATATGCTTTAATTTCAGGTCATCCAAGTAAGATTATTTTATATTTGTTTCAGAATGCTTCAATCTATGATAACTGAAAATTTCATTCAGTTCTCTTAATTTTTAAGAAAGTTATGGGCTTTTGACTGTTCACGATCACAGCTTTTTTGTTATGTCCATAGAAAATCAATAGGGAACAAGATGCTCATTTCCCAGTATGAAAATGGCCATAACTTTTTAAATACTTGAGATATGAAAGTGAATTAGGTGTCAAATTAAACTTCTTTTTATGCTTTATCTGATGGGATAAATTGCAGACTTGATTTTTAAAATCTCAAATTTTGTAACATTGCTACAAAATGCACTGCTCGGACATCTTTTGATATTCATTAATGACTTGGAGGATGAATGCATAATTTTGGAAATTGTAAATGACACATAATTTGGAGGTGTTATAAGTGGTGAGGAAGATGCTACTAAATCAAAATAATTGTGTGGTGTTCTGGTTTCCCATTACAGGAAGGATGTGGAGACTTCGGAGAGGGTGCTGGAGACATTTTTCAGAATGATACCATAAGAATGAAAGTCTTATTTGCAGCAACATAACAGAATATGTAAACATAGTACTCTGTAAACAAGATAATAAATGAAAAAAAAGTTTATATATATATGTGCATAGGCTCAAGTTTTTAAGTTGCAAGAACAAATAATAAACAAAATCACCAGAGCAAATGTTTTTATTAATGGCGACTTACAATGCAGAACCAAGCAAGTACATCACTCACTTGTTTAACCTCTTCCAGAATACCACATCCATTTCTAGGGTTTGCACGGAGGGGCAAGCTTTGGAGGGTGCGTGATCAAATCAACTACTGCTCAGACACAGACAGACTTAAGGAGAGTCATAATAGGTGCTTGTTCAAGTCATCATAGAGTTCATTTTTTTTTTTTTGAAAAGTGTTGTCTTGTGCCATTTCTGTTTTCTTTCCTCTATCAAGGGAACATTGAACACTCGCATACAGTTAGAGGCAGAATCCTCTAATGAGAGGGCTAGAATACAAAAACAGGGATGTAATGCTGAGGTTCTGGAAGGCATTACCAGGCCGCATTTGGAGTATTGTGAGCAGTTTGGGCCCCGTATCTGTGGAAGTACGTGCTGGCGTTGGAGAGGATCCTGAGGAGGTTTACGAGAGTGATCCCAGGAATGATTGGGTTTACATATGATGAGCATTTGATGGCACTGGGCCTCTACTGGCTGGGGTTTAGAAGGATTAAGGAGGGGGCCCTCATTGAAACTTACTGAAATGCAAATGGCCTGAGTAGAGTGAATGTGCAGAGGATGTTTTCTAACGAAAGGTGAATCTGTGGAATTCATTGTCACAGACGGCAGTGGAGGCCAAGTCATTGGGTATTTTTAAAGCGGAGATTGATAGGTTCACAGTTCGTAAGGGCGTCAAAGGTTACTGGGAGTGCAAAGGTGTGTCATGTTTGACATTAATAGTGCATCAGCATTTGTATATTATCTGTTACATAATACAGGTTTAAAACGAGTACTGAGAACACCACATAAATAAATGAATGACAGGAATACTGAGTTAGGAGCCATGACATTTATAAGATGCTCATGTGGGTTTAGGTAGATTGCTAGAACCAAAATATAAGAAGGATGATAGGGTCATATCTAAGGAAACAGTGTCCTTCAGCATAAATGGCTGAGTGGAGGATGAAAAGAGCAAAAATCAGACAGTTCCTGCTCCCAACTATGGTAACATTGGCCATGTCTAGAAAGTGCATGTCTAGAAAGGGCGTCTAGAAAGTGCATCAGGTGCGTCTAGGACTTGACTCAACTTCTACATCCCATCGTAATGAATAACCCTGTAGATACATTCAGGGAGAGCTGCCACAGGTGAGCCAATGCTCACTGAAGCACACATCAATATGAACTAGTGTGGTTTGGGATTTGTCTTGGCGAGTATAAAATCCAGGCAATGCAAAAGGTGCCCACTGTTCTCTATTATCCATTTGGTGAAGCCACACAGGATGGGATTATATCCCAGAATCAAGGAAAAATCAATGTCCCTTAAAATCTCTTTGTGTCTCTTTCAATGTTGGGTTTAGATTATGAAGTAAGCAGAAGCTTCAATGATCAGACGTACTTTATTGGCACATTTACCTAGGTACTGTGAAATACATTTGGCCCTTCGCACCAGCACCGTCATTCATTGTGATCATGGCTGATCATCCACAATCAGTAACATGTGCCTGCCTTCTCCCCATATCCCTTGATTCCGCTAGCCCCTAGAGCTCTATCTAACTCTTTTAAATTAATCCAGTGAATTGGCCTCCACTGCCTTCTGTGGCAGATAATTCCACAAATTCACAAATCTTTAGCTGAAAAGTTTTTTCTCTTCTCAGTTTTAAATGGCCTCCCCTTTATTCTTAGACTGTGGCCCCTGGTTCTGGACTCCCCCAACATTGGGAACATTTTTCCTGCATTTAGCTTGTCCAGTCCTTTTATAATTTTATATGTTTCTCTAAGATATCCTCTCATCCTAAATTCAAGTAGATACAAGCCTAGTTTTTCCAATCTTTCCTCATATGACAGTCCCGCCATCCTGGGGATTAACCTCGTGAAATTACGCTGCACTGCCTCAATCACAAGGATGTCCTTCCTCAAATTAGGAGACCAAAACTGCACACAATACTCCAGATGTGGTCTCACCAGGGCCCTGTACAACTGCAGAAGGACCTCTTTACTCCTATACTCAAATCCTCTCGTTAGGAAGGCCAACATGCTATGTGCTTTATGCACTGCCTGCTGTATCTGCATGTTTACTTTCAGTGACTGTATACAAGGACACCCAAGTCTCGTTGCACTTCCTTTTTCCCTAATCTGACACCATTGAGATAATAATCTGCATCCTTATTCTTGCCGCCAAAGTGGATAACCTCACATTTATCTACATTTTACTGCATCTGCCACGCATCTGCCCACTCACTCAACCTGTCCAAGTCAACCTGCAACCTCCTAGCATCCTAGCTGCCACACTGCCACCCAGCTTTGTGTCATCAGCAAATTTGCTAGCGTTACTTTTAATCCCATCATCTAAATCATTGATATATATTGTAAATAGCTGCGGCCCCAGCACCGAGCCTTGCAGCACTCCACTCGCCACTGCCTGCCATTCTGACATGGACACGTTTATTCCTTCTCTTTGTTTCCTGTCTGCCAACCATTTCTCAATCCATGTCAATACCCTATCCCCAATACGATGTGCTCTAATTTTACTCACTCATCTCCTGTGTGGGACCTTATCAAAGGCTCTCTGAAAGTCCAGATACATTACATCCACTGGTTCTCCTTCATCCATTTTAATTGTCACATCCTCAAAAAATTCCGGATGATTAGTCAAGCCGGATTTTCTCTTCATAAATCCATGCTGACTTGGTACAAGACGGAAGCAATCACGATAACAATCTTTATTACATTGCCGTAATAATAATTAATCCAAAACAAACAGAAATGAAACTGGCACATTAAATACAAAGGAATCTTAGCATATGCACAGAAAAAATATTGAATCATTTATCAGTGCAGAGGCATTGTCTGGGAAGATAGGTCTTAAACCAATATAACTATTGTGATGAAATATAGGAAGAAAAAGAGAACCAAGAAATTGAACCGAAACACATTGATTTAATCAAATATTCTATTTTTATTCTTTTCATAGTAGCTAAAAATGAGTTCTTCCGTCAACATGCACTTATTAAAAATATTCATGTACCATCACTGTGAGAATATAATGTATCCTTAAGTAAGCTGATGAGTCTGCGGCCAATCATAAATCAGCAGGCCTTAAAGGCCAAAGATGAAAGTTGTTGATTGCAGAAACATATGGTGGATACACTTTGCTAGACTGTCCTGGATGAAACTGCTATAAATTTATGACGTAATCTTTCTCATTAAACTGAAAAGATTACTTGGATCCACAAATAGCTAATGCCTTGTGACATGCAACCCGGTAAAATCACATAGCTGGTGACATCACCTAGGCAGCACAAGTGTTGACTCGTTCTGGTGCCGACAATGTTGGAACTGTTCACCGGACAGTCCTATCTACTGCCTACTGCCGTACCTGGCAGCTGCCCCTCCCCCCCCCCCCCCCCCTCGCTGGGTCCCCCCTTCGTTCTTGGCATTGGCAGCCCCCACCCTCATAAGGTCGTAAGGAATAGTAGAATTAGGCCATTCGGCCCATCATGTCTACTCTGCTATTCAATCATGGCTGATCTATCTCTCCCTCCTAACCCCATTCTCCTACCTTCTCCCCGTAAACTCTGACACCCGTACTAATCAAGGATCGATCTATCTCTGCCTTAAAAATATCCACTGACTTGAACTCCACAGCCTTCTGTGGCAAAGAATTCAGATGAGCCTTCTCATCTCCACCCTCTGCCACTCGAACCCCCACACTATTGTAGCTTCCTATTGAATGCCATTAAACATTAGACTTCAGGGATACAGCGTGGCAACAGGCCCTTCAGCCCACCGAGTCCGTGCCAACCAGCGATACACTAGCACTATCCCGCACACTAGGGACAATTTGCAATTTAGAGAAACCAATTAACCTACAAAACTGTACGTCTTTGGAGTGTGGGAGGAAACAGGAGCACCGGGAGAAAACCCACATGGTCACAGGGAGAATGTATAAACTCCGTCCCATCAGCACCCATAGTCAGGATCAAACCCGGGTCTCTGGCATTGTAAGGCAGCAACTCTACCGCTGTGCCACCATGCCGCCCTTTGCCAGGCTTTGTCCCGCCCCACCTCTCTTTTCCAGCATTCTCCCTCCTACCACAATCAGTCAGAAGAAGGCTCCCAATCCAAAATAATGTCTATCCATTCACTTGCCTTATCCATTGAGTTTTTTCAGGATTTTCCTTTTAACAATATTCCAGAATCTGCAGTTCTTGTGTGTCCAAATTTAGAACAAAAACATGAAGACGGATTAAAACATAATCTCTTCTTGTCTTTAAATCTATCACATTTCCCTTGGAAGTGTTCTTCTTGAATTATCTTTGCACCCTTCCTAGTTTTCAACTGAATTCTTTGAATATTCACCTTTCCAGTTTAACAATAAAATATGATAAAATCATTTACAAAAAAAAAACTATTTTTAATTTTAATTTGAAAGTGTCAACTCTTGGTTCTCATTCCATGTGTTGATTCAGCAAGTTATAAATGTTCCTGGTTATAGCAGCCTTCTCAAAATACATCACACTGTGAAGTAAACAGTGTGAAATGGTGTTGGGCTGACTGATGGGACTGAAGGCTGATAAATCCCCAGGGCCTGATGGTCTGCATCCCAAAGTACTTAAGGAAGTGGCTCTAGAAATCGTGGACGCATTGGTGATCATTTTCCACTTCTATAGATTCTGGATCAGTTCCTGTGGATTGGAGGGTAGCTAATGTTATCCCACTTTTTAAGTAAGGCGGGAGAGAAAAAACAGGGAATTTTATTTCGAACTCTCGTGATGAGAAAGGAGCAATTAGCCAGACCAGTTCAAGTAAGTTAATGGGCAAAGGCAGTCTTCTGCTGAACTCTTCAAAGCAACTGGGCCCAAGACTCTGCATCCATTCTATGATGTTCTAATCAGCATTTGGGAAGAAGAAACTCTGCCACAAAACATTTGAGATGCCACAGTTGTCCCTCTTCAAAAGTAAATGCAACAAAGCAGACTGTGGCAACTATCTAGGTAACTCCCTCGTGTCCATTGCTCAGAAGATTCTTGCAAAGTTCATTCACGATCTCCTTAACAGCTCTGCCTCAGGAGAAACTCCGTCAGTGGCTCATTGCGACTTCAACCTGAACCGCAATACCATTGACATGGTCTCTGTGAAGGAATTCCAGGAGAAATGTATTGAGGAGCAAAGTCTGTCAGGCACTTGGTCACCTGCACTCTTGTGTGATGAACAACTGGAATGCCAAGCTGTCAATAAGGGTACAAAGCAGTTGTACTCACAAACATTTGTATGGATGTGAGACTTGGACGCTTTACTTGGAAACACATCAAAGAGATCGAATGTTTCCTCAGGATGAAAAACCTGCAAGTTCCGGATGAGGCAGCCAGATCAGCATTGAGAACATGATCTGGAAGGCATATCTGCACTGGACAGGCCACATAATCCATATAGATGGCACCTATATCACACAACAGATCCTTCATGGAGTCCTTGTACAGGGCTACTGAACGCAGGGATATGCAGGATAAGTACGATTGGAGCAAGGACAGCCTTAAAACCAGTGGAAAACAGCAAGAGAGCTGGAACATTTTGTTCAAGGACAGAACAGGCTGTGGTGCTCTAACCAAGGGCCAGAGACCCGGGTTCGATCCTGACTATGAGTGCTGTCTGTATGGCATTTCTACGTTCTCCATGAGACCACGTGGGTTTTCTTCGGGTGCTCTGGTTTCCTCCCACATTCCAAAGACGTGCAGGTTTGTAGGTTAATTGGCTTTTGTAAATTGCCCCCAGTGCATTGGGTAGAAATAGTGTATGGGTGAACGTTGGTCAGCGTGGACTCAGTGGGCTGAAGGGCCTGGTTCCATGCTGTATCTCTAAACTAACCTAAACAAAACGAGAACAAGGTGGCCTGTATCAACTCTGAAGGCCGCCAATGGGACCAGGTCAACTGAGCCAGAGAACCGATGAAGGCATAAGCATCTGAACCTTCCACAGGGACTTTCCTCTTGGACCAGCTGTCCTCGAGCATGTGTAGGCTGGTCTTCTCAGCTACACTTGGGCTCACGAGCAAAGAATGCACAACTGAGATCATTGAACTTGATGGTCAACCAATACACTAGAGGATGAAGGTTCAACCACTTAAAGCGGCCTTTTCACGGGGCGACTTGACGCAAGAGTTAACCGGAGTTTAACATCGTGGGAACCTCGTGCGATAACAGTACGGCATTCGTGGACCACCGTGGACCACCGTAGCGCTAACGGCAGGTAGTCGTGTAACTTGGTCACTCGGGAGAAAATTCAAGAAAGTTTGAATTTCTCCAAGATTGACTTGTACACTTGTGGTTGAGTATTGCAACATTATATGAACGTAGTGACCAGTGCGATATCCGTAATAACTCTTTCGGGTACCGTGGGAACTCCTGCGAACGGTGAACCCGGAAGCTGGACAGAGGGGACAGAAGGTGAGTAAAAATTATCTTCTGTGGGATTGAATTTAAAAAATAAATAAAAATAAAGATTTGCATCCGCATATGGACATCAACTTATTCATGAGTTATGTTAATGAGATTCAAGAAAATAACTATAATCTTTAAAAGGGACTTTAAAAGGGACTTTACTGAAAGGTTACGCATTTTTATGGTCCGTGAGAAATTTTTCACATGTACTTCTTTGAGAGATACAGGTCGGAGTCCTCGGGTCCAGGGGTCCGGAACGCTACCAATCAATGTTGTACAGAGACCCGTGTAAGGAGTGAACTGCACATGCTGGTTTAAACCGAAGACAGACACAAAAAGCTGGAGTAACTCAGCGAGTCAAGCAGCATCTCTGGAGAAAAAAAGCTGATGTTTCGGGACGAGACACATCTTCAGACTCAATTCCGATTAGACTGTCTGAAGAAGGGCTCCGATTCGAATCGCCACCTATTCTTTTTCTCCAGAGATGCTGCCTGACCCGCTGACTTACTCCAGCTTTTTATGTTTTTCTTCCCAGATCTGACTTACCTGCTGAGTTACACCAACATTTTGTGTCCTTCTGTGCGTATTAACCAGCATTAACCAGCGTCTGCAGTTCCTTTAGACATTACCTAACTTCAGATTTTAGAGATATAGCGCGTGGGAACTCCTGCGAACGGTAAACCCGGAAGCTGGACAGAGGGGACAGAAGGTGAGTAAAAATATCGACAAGGGAACATGTGTCCTTCGAGGACGTCCCACCTAATTGTCATTGTTGGATAATCTTTTTAACAGGAACACTTGCAGAGATGGCTCCCAGAAAATCTCAAAGAAAGGGGGTAAAGCGTGTCAGAGATGTTTTTGCCATGTTGCGCTATTTCAGTTTCTATATCTATATTGTTGCTCTATTCAGTTTCCCAGGGGGTCGGGACGGGACTGGAGTTGGGAGGGAAAGGTGGGGGAGTCGAGGGAGAGGAGGGGGAGACAGATGGGGGTGTCTTCATTTACTGGCGGCGGGTGTCTGTCACTGAAACAGGCAGGTGAGATTTCACATCCACCTTGTGTGTGCCTCTCTCTCTCTCTCCCTCCCTCTTACACAGGCTGAGAGACTCTGCCTCTGTGAGTGTACGTCTCTTTTTCCCCCTCTCCCACACACAGTAAGACCGAGATACTGTGCTCAGTCCATCTGTGTCTCCCACATACACAGTAAAATATGTCTCCAAATGAGCCAATTCAACCAAGGGAGGATATATATAGTGTGTGAAAAAAAAAGTTACATCATTTGTGTCACGTGTAGTTCACGATGTTCATTCAAGGTTTAACGCGAAAGCTAGGGAAACGGGCAAGTCACTCGCACAAATAACAGAAATGCCGAGTACCGTGGGAACTCTTTATCTACCCCCGTTATATCGTGCGAGACTCGTGCTGGACCACGACCTCTTCACTCTGGTGACATCTTGCGTCAACTCGCCCCGTGAAAAGGCCCCATAACCGTAGTAGAATCAAACACGATATCTATGTTGACATATTACATAGTATTTTTTAATTTCATGTACTTTAAATAATAACCTTTTTTAAAAATATCTGACAAGGACAAAGCATTTAAAAACAAAATCACCAACAAGTTCCCCAATGCAAAAATAAGCAATAGTATTGTTTAAATATGCTGGGAATCAACATATCGTTCCCAATATTTAACAAGAAATTTAAGTATAACATGAATTAATTTAAGTTCCAGTTAAATTGCAACTTAATTAGAAGTTAAGAGTTGAATTGTTAAAAATAAAGTTGAATTCTTCTCTTTGGACTTTACTTTAGACCTACAGCATGGAAACAAGCCCTTCAGCCCACCGAGCCCACGCCGACCAGCGATCACCCCATACATACTAACACTATCCTACACTAGGGACAATTTACAATTTTGCTGAAGCCAATTAACCTACAAACCTGTATGTCTTTGGAGTGTGGGAGGATACCCGAAGAAAACCCACATGGTCACAGGGTGAATATCCAGGCTCCGTACAGACAGCACCCGTAGTCAGGATCGAACCCGGGTCTCTAGCGCTGTAAGGCAGCAATTCTACCACTGTGTCACTGTGCCATCCCTTAATTAATTTGAGTTTCAGCTTAATTTCAACTTAATTAGAAGTTGAGAGCTGGATTGTTAAAAATAAATTTGAATTCTTCTCCACATGAAAAGTCGTAAGGTGGCATCCACATCATTATAATTAATTGTCTACAATTGTCAATGGGTTATGGAATTAGACTGATCAACCATTGGAACTGAAATAATACAAATATATATATATATATAAATAGGTGTGTGAGTGTGTGTGTATGTGTATACATACAGTATACACATATATACTTTGACACACACACACACACACACATATATATATATATATGTCATGTGTGTGTGTTTATATAAAAAACATATATATATATATATATTCTTATTCTATTTGGTTAACAGCAAAAGTCAAACCAGCGTGAAAAAGATATCAGTAGAATGTTTAAATTGCAAGTTTACTTACAAAACGTACATACTGTACATGCTGAGTTTTTGTTAAAATTGCCAATGAAGAGACTTCATCTCTTGTTTTTCTTTTGCACAATATACAAACTGACATTTTCATTTACAGCATAGGCTTTAGTAATAAAAATGCATAGTACTATGCAAAAATAAATCTTGTATCAATATAACATTTTAGCAGCAACACTAATGTAAACCAAAACATAAAAAAACATAATTTAATCAGCATATTCTACAACTAAAAGATTATATAGGAGATGATTGATTCTACTGTGCAAACCACTTTTTTAGATTTGGTTTCAAAAAAGAAAAGATTCTTAAAAATATCTAGATCATGGAATAGTTCCTTCCTTCATTCAATGAAGTACTGGCATGTATATATATATATATTTTTGTTGAGAAGCGATATAAAATATTCATACTTTAATTTGCAATAGGGTAAGAATATATAAAAATACAGAAGACTTTATTGTAGATTTTTGCATAATGGACATATTTATCTTTAAGTCTCAGGCTATCACAGTGCATTGTAGAATTGAAGAGTTGAAATGTGAGGAACTTAGTTTAGTTTAGTTTATTATTGGCAATTATTGGTAGCAACAAATTTGCATGCAGTCCATACAATCCATACAAACAATAGTGATTGAGGGAAAGATATTGTCCACGACCAAATAGTGTCATGATTTTTTTGACGTCTGCTCAAAAGAGAAGAGGCTATGATTTATCATCTCATCTATAAGGTGCCACATCATCGGTGCACTACTTATGTGGGAAATAACTGCAGATGCTAGTATAAACCAAAGATAGACATAAAAATGCTGGAGTAACTCAGCGGGACAGGCAGCTTCTCTCGAGGGAAGGAATGGGTGATGTTTCAGATTGAGGTCCTTCTGACACTACTGAACTACTGTAACTACTGAACTACTGGCACTACAGTGCACTACTTCTTTGGTCCTATACTGGAGAGTCAGCCTAGATTGTTTATTTCCAGTCTCTGTAATGGACCATTAATTCATAAACTGAACCAAGAGGACCACAACCTCAGCTATAGCTATGCATCATTTATACTAGCTCTCCATTTATTCTTGGGGAAAAATACAATACTTATAACTTATTTTAGTTATAAGGATATGAATAAGGAATTAACAGTAATGTAGTTACATCTAAATACATTTCCCTTAAGTATTTTTTATAACTTAGGTGTGCAACATGTTCAAAAATATTTGTGACCTTGTTCAAGAATAGCTTCTTCCCAACAACCACCAGGCTCTTGAGCACTACACAACATTAACCTCAACAATAAACCTCTATGGACTGTCTGTAATTGCACTAAGGACTTTGTTTTTTTTTACACTAGTATTGTGGTTATTAATTTATTGAGTTTTTGTTCATTATATGTTATCTGTTTTTAGTTTGCAGTTTAAGGCCTGTGATGCTGCTGCAAGTAAAAATGTTATTGCTTCTTTGTCAGTACATATGACAATTAAACACACTTGACTTGTTATGTACTTGAATGTATGCTATTGTACTGTATACAGCACAGGAAGACATAATAATGTTTTTAATCTGCATATTTCCAACATTCACAAAGTTCCTAAATAGTCCTTTAGTCAATATAAGAAAGAAAAGCATCTCCACAGATTCTGATCACTAAATAATTGATCTCTGGTGATTGTTTATGTATCTTTCACCAAATAGTTCAGGAAAGATAGTCATAGGAAGTGCTAGTGGTAGAAACTTGAGTGCTAATTGGAAGTAAGAATGTAAAGGAAGTGATGGAGATGTATTGCAAAATCCTTGCAGGAAAAATCAGAACATTTGCAATTTTAAGAGCCCACTTAATTTGGATTAAAATATCTTAAACTGAATGCTGGATAATTCAGATTCTTATCAAACACAATCTGGTTTTGATTTGATAGGAAGCAACTGCAATACCACAAATGAAAAAGAAAAAGTAGAATGTTGCAAAGACTGTGGTTTGAACATTTGCAGATTATGATTTTCCATCAGATTTATCTTCATTCAAGTAATTTAAATAATATTGTGACATTTAAGTTTTCAAGAGGTTGAGGAAGTAGAAGGAAGTTCCCCTCATAGTTCATCCTTCCAACCATCTATGTTTTATTTCTTATAGAGTATGTTGCAGAATTAATCTATTCTTGGCCACTTTACCGATGTTTGAGTGAGGTTTAATTTTGTTAGTATTAGAGAAAGGTTGATACTCTGACCTCATTGTCGTATTCATCTAAAGTGCCATTGTCATATACATCTAAAGTATTTCGTGTATTTGTGCTTTAATGTGTGGAAATGAATAATGATGAGGAAGCTCTATGAACTACTAATGAAAATGACCTTGCCAAAAATTGAGACGTTTTACCCTGGACCATACCATAAAATAGCAAGAATGATGGTCCTTGACGCTGGATTGAAACACATTATTAGGGCAACTTGATGGCAGTGGAACCTGCAGTGATATAACCTGCTAGATTAACTTCAATTCTGTGGGAACATAGAACAGGGAACTGCAGATGCAGGTTTACAAACGAAAAGACACAAAATGCTGGAGTAACTCAGCAGGTCAAGCAGCATCTCTGGAGAGCATGGATAAGTAACGTTTCGGGATGGGACCCTTTTGGTCCCGACCCGAAAACGTCACCTATCCATGTTCTACAGAGATGCTGCCTGACAATCTGAGTTACTCCAGCACTTTGTGACTTCAGTTTCAATTCTGCGACTAAACGTATAACTAACCCATCAACATTATCATAAGTGTTCATGAGCTTTTAATTATGCACATTAATCAAGTAATTTTAAAGTTGACGTTCCATCTATTAGAATTTGAGGGCACGATTCTAGATAGCATTAATTATCATGATTATGTTCTAATTCCTTGTCAGGTGTTTTGTTCATTAACCTGTTAACAGGCAAATGAACAGTCCTTTCACCAGCAAAAGTGTGGTCCTGACCTCCCATCTAACTCATTGGAGACTTTTGAACTTTTCTTTAATCAGACTTTATCAGACTTCAGTGTTATATCTTTGCACTAAATGTTGTTCCCTTTATTATTTATATTTTCACAGTGGACAGCTGGATTATATTCATGTATAGTCTTCTTTTGACTGTATAGCACACTAACAAAAGTATTTGTTGTACCTCAATATACGCGGCATTAATAAACTAAACCAAACAAAGAGTACATAAAACAGATAAAACCGATAAAACATATGAAGAAATATTCTAACTAAAAAAAAGAAACCTGTAATGAAGAAGTATCCACTAGTAAGGACTGCGAGACCAAAAGACAACTGGAAAAACAATCAGAATCTTGATCTGAAAAGTGCCTCAGAATGCCGCTGAGCTGACCGATGTGTAACGATATACATGGTCATGAGATATAGATATTATCTTATATTATGGAGAAATTAAAATGTATTGTAGCATAAATATTAGAACAATTCAATTGCAAAAGCATTTTAGTTGTCATATATGCACAATCATACTTTTTTTCCTTTACGATTGAACATTCATCACAATGAGACTTCACTTTGAAATTGTGGATGGATCTGAATTCGTAGAGCAACTGTTTTGATAAAGCTGCAATGTCCGATGCAAGAATTGATACTGTTCGCTGGTCTGGATCATTCCACCCCTAGAAAAGAAAAGCCATGGATGTCATTCATTAGTTGTTATACACTTTCAGAATAACGTACATAGAAAAATTAAAGTATTGGGAACCGAGGAAATGCAAGTGATCAACAAATTAATTAGAGATTTTAATGCGCAAATGTAAACCAAATGGACTTTTCACACCAGATGTGCAGGCACTTGCAATTAAATAAAAAGTACATGATCTCGTATCTCTGTATAAAGGAACTTAGATGTATTGCATAGAAATCTGTCAATTCTATTTTAGCAATGCTAAGTGGCATGTAGAATTAACACAGTATAGAACATTGAACTGGCTCTTCAGTCCACAATGTCTGTGCCAAACATGATGCCAAGTTTAACTAATCTCTTTTGCTGCATGCAACCCTTATCACTCCATTCCCTATATATCCATGCACCTACTTAAAAGCCTCTTAAACAACACTACATCCACAACAACCTCAGGCACACACCACTATATTGTGTTAAAAAGACTTGCCCCGAACATCTTTAAACCTTCCTCTTCTCACCTTAAAAGCGCTACTGTTTAAAGTAATTTTAAGGCAAGTCACAGACTCATAGAGCAATGTAGCAATTAAAATAATTTTAAAATTGTATCTGCAGTGCAGTGTGTGAGGAGTGCATTATGATACCAGCTAATTTTACTTCGGAGTCACGTGAGTGACTACGTGAAGAACCCGCTCAGTGCGCAGGCGCGGCATTACGCCAGCAGTGCAACAGCGGCAGCGGGAGCTAGGCACTCCCGCAACAGAGAAACGGACCGTCAGGTGAGTATCCTGAGGTCGGTTTTCTTTTACAGGGGAGCCCCTTTTTCTGCTTGTGTTTTACAGGCAGAGAAAAAGGCTCTGGAACAAAACTGTCCCCCGTTCGAGGAGGAACGTTTCCCGTCGGGGGGAAGGGTGGCAGCAACAGGCGGTAGGAGCGACCCGGTGTTCCTCTATTCCCCGACACCGTGCCGAGCCCAGCCCGATAGCGGGCTGGATGTATAGCCACCCGAAGAGGCATCCGGCAGGTGTTCCCGATTTGGGACGGGACGTCTCTCCACCCGCACGGGGGGAGAGAGAGCCGCCTGAGCCGCTGGAGCGGCTCTCGGTGCAGGTGCCTGCGAGACGCGCTGCTTGAGGGGCGCTCTCGCTACTACAAGGCACAAAAGCTCCAGAAGAAGGCGGTAGGAACATTTAACCGGGCGTTCCGCTATCCCCACACCGCGCCGAAGCCAGTCCCGCTAGTGCCTGAGCTGCGGGCTGGATGTCTAGCCATCCGAAGAGGCATCCGGCCGGTGGCTTCCGACTTGTCGGAGGGGACGTCTCTCCACCCGCAGGGAGAGAGACAGCCGCCTGAGCCGCTGGAGCGGCTCCTGGAGCAGGAGCTCCTGCGAGACACGTTACGTGAGGGGCAGTCTCGCTGGAGGGTTCAGGCATACCTTCCACAGTGCCTAGGCACTGCCCATCGCTTCCTCCTTAGTGTGGTTAGCTTTGGGATGACCAGTGGCTGGGCTGGTCATGAAGAGGGGTCACTGGCTGAACAATATCGGGAGTATGCTTGAGGTACAGGATCAGGAAGAGCTGCTGGGTGTGGCCGCTATGTGGCTCCACCACTAGCGAGATGGCTTTTCAGTCTCAACTGATGGCCAGCTTACTACCTGTCTTTTCCAAAAAACCTCTCCAAGACAGGTAGCCATGAGGCGTTGGTTTTATCACGCCTCCCCTAAATTGCATTTACTCAAAGTGCCCGCCATTATTGGGGGATACATTGAGCAGCGCATTTAACCTAAATATTTTAAAAATGCATTTGGTACCCTGACGTCGGCTATCATGTCCACCTGCTCATTCCAGAAGGGCAGGGTAGTATGGCAAAACACCTGACCCTACTGTTCAACGGTATACCTCATAACTTCTGAAATGAACTCACAAACCTGCCCTCAATCTATGAAATTAACAGGACTATGAGAACGCCGACCTCATAAGCACAGATCCTGCTACCTGGCACTTACCAAACCAGTCCTAAAAAACTGGACGAAGTGTTCAAACTATTCGGCACAAGAGGGCAGAGTCTGGAATGAGCACCACACTAAACCAGACAGCAGTACCTCTACGTGTCCACCAGGGGCGTCTACCTCATGGTACTGGTGAAAGCTCGGGGCCTGCATGCCAAACCTGTAGCATTTTAGGCCACGGCCCAGAGCAGGCCCCAGGGGAAAATGTGCCACCCCCCAACAAACATCGTCCCTACAAGAACAAGGAACCAGAAACCGAAGAAAACAACAATGAAGACAGATAAGTATGGTTCCTACCATCACATAAAGGTTAAGGGTTGTACTAACAAGGGGTGGATGAATCACGCCTGGTTAGGAAGCTATCACTCTTGGTAGTTATATACCAAAAAATAAATACAAGGGGAATAGAATTAATATCTTGCCACCAATTCAGCAAGCACCCCAAGTGGTCTACCCTCCCACGATGGTGAATGTCGCACCATCGTTGATAAACCACTTGAGTATTTCACCAGGTATACCCATTCATGGGATTTGTAACTACTACCATGGATCCAAGGATACTTTATGGTAGACATCGACCTTGAAGATGCACACTATTCAGTACCTTCTCATATAAGTTTCGGATATACCGCAATTACCTGGATGGAGTAACCATGATGAGCGTTGCGGCATTTAAGTCAAAGTTATCCAGAATCAACTAGCCCTGACACTTAGAAACATTCCGTCATGGCATGTTTATATATTAACGACAAACTATCCTTGGATACAGCTTTAGCTGCATCGCTTCTCGGCCTTTTGGCTAAGATCAAGTGTAGTATCTGTTCTTATCAGTTTAATAATCTGATACGTCCCTTATCTAGGGACCATATATTAAATTGAATTTTGGAACCGGGAGATGGAATAGGGGCTTGCTCCGTCCACTCCACGCATCGACCCAGTATTGCAGTGCCTCTGGGAACGGTGCACAAAATATATATCCAGATATTTACGTTGACCATCCACAACGTTGTTATCTGGTATTCATTAAGACTATCAGTCATGGTGCATTAACCACCAATCAACTACGTGGCAAAGTAATTGGGATATAGCAGCATTACCAGCTACTGAACTTTGTACCTTTCCTATGAGCTGAGATACTAGTGTTCAAAACTATCTCCATACCTGTAATATGGGGGCAAATGGATTAATCTGTAGTGTTATCATGGAATTTATCGGCAGGAAGGATTATGGTTGTACACTTCCACCTGTTTTGAGTAACATCTTATGTGTCCTGATGTGTTACTGAGCTTGTAATACTTAATGCCAATATGAATTGACTTAAACATGTTATATATTAACTTACTTAATTCTAGTGAAGCATTTGCTCAGTAATCCACCAAATTTGCATGTTCGTTTATAAGATAACAACATCAGTGGTGGCATATACCAAACCACTTGGGCGGAGAACATCGATATTAGGGGACAATTTATTAACAATTGGAAACCGTATGTCGTCAAACATGTTTGACCATCAGTAACTCACCTATCAGGTGAGCTAAATACTGTAAACATACATTTAAACCAAAAATATTTGCTGAAATCACTAAGCAATATGGACACCAGATATCGATTCCTTATATCCAATTAAATCACCACGTACTAACTTACGTCACATGAAACCAATCTCAAGGCAGCGGCAATGGAGACATTCCCGCGTATTGAGGGGTGGGGGGAACCTAATCTCTATGTTTTCCTTTCCTTCTACCTCTTCAATAGGTACTACGGCTTCATCAGTCGGGTACTACGCAAATTACAGTGGACCAAGTCCACAATCATGGTTCCCAGTGATCCTCGACATGGTCATTAAAAGAATTGCAGAATTGGGAAGACCATTGCTGTGCTTGGATCAGGAGCACTATCAACCTGATGACAGCATTCCGTCGCATATCCTAGGGAACATACCTGAGGAGCATCAAGAAATGGTACACTGTTTCCAAAACAGGAATTACACATTCAACTATAACAAAAAACTGTACTGGAGCTCCTGGCAGGTCTTCACCACAATGAAGGACATGTTCTGTTAGCCTACTCAACTTGGGTACCGCTCACTGGTGATCAGATACAGGAGAGGTATATCAATCCATTCCCCAGAAATAGGTACACCCAAATTGGGATGTCAGTGAAATCCTGACATACCTTAGGGGATGATCACCAGCCAGGTCACTCACCCTGGAACAGCCTACCCTGAAGATGGACATGCTGGTGGCCTTACATCAACACAAAGAGCCAGCTCTCCCATCTACTGCGATGGGACAACATGGTTATAACACCAGATAGTGTCACATGCCCATTCAAGGGTTGGCCAAACAGAACAGACCAGGAACATCAGGTCCAGTCATGAAATTCCGGGCATACCCACCTGAACCACGTTTTATGTGTCATGACCCACTTAGAGATCGACACAATAAGGAATACCGAGGGAGAGGAAAAAGCCTTATGGGTCAGCCACAGGAAACCTCATGGTCGGGTGACGAGCTAAACTATCTCTAGTGGCTCAAGCAGGTACTGGGAGTTGCTGGAGTAAATACTAACGTGTATAAAATCTTATTCCACCAGAACAGCTTCCACATCAGTAACTAAGAGGATGGACGAGCCTATGGACCACATCCTGGCTACTGCAGGGTGGTCTAGGGAGTATACGTTCCAAACTTTTATAACAAACCACTGACAGAACCTGTATCGTTTGCAGAAAAAGAATCTGCAAAAAATATATAATTTAAGCCCGGGGGAGCAATTGGTCTTGTTGTTGTTAATAACACCATTATTGTTTTTACAAACAGATTCATGGTTGATTACGATAACATACTTCCTCCCTCGAATGACTTCGGCAGCGAGTGAAGTATGAACTGTTACACGGTTTGAAATCACAGAGCTTTGAAGTCTTCACGTAGTCACTCACGTGACTCCGAAGTAAAATAGTAAGATTAAACGAGAACTTACCAGTTTGAAGTTTGATCTGTATTTTATGAGGAGTTACGATGAGGGATTACGTGCCCTCCGCTCCCACCCTCATTATATGGATCAAACTAATAAATTGATGTCTCCTTATCTTTACTATGTTTACTTCAAATAACTGTGTCTATCTGTGATTCCACACCGCTGCTTGGAAGTATGCCGCGCCTGCGCACTGAGCGGGTTCTTCACGTAATCCCTCATCGTAACTCCTCATAAAATACAGATCAAACTTCAAACTGGTAAGTTCTCGTTTAATCTTACTATTTTAAGATATAGGATTTTACACTTTCAATCAACTATCCTTTTGAGTATAATTTCCTTTTCGAATGTTATTCTAGAGAGAAAACCATTGAACTCCCTAAACAGATAAAATAAAAGTGAATTCACTCCCATAAAAATGTGCTTGAATTTTATTTGTGGATCTTGTTGTACCACCCTATAAGAGATGGGAGCAGAATTAGGCCATTCATGCCATCCAAGTCTACTCCTCCACTCGATAATTTTCCCTTTTAAATCCCTTCTCCTGCCTTCTCCGTGTAACCATTGATGCCCCTACTAATCACCAACCTATCCATCTCGGCATTACAAACACCCAATGATGGACTCCACAGCCACCTGTGGCAATGAATTCCACAGATTCACCACCCTCTGGCTAAAGAAATTCATCCTGGTTGCCATTCTCACCTTTGGCCATTTTCTTGCCCATTCTCTTAACCTGCCTATATCCCTTGCATAGAACCTTCTACTCTTTGTCATGGGAAGGTTTCAGAGGAATCTGTGTGTTGTTGTACACAGAAAATGCATGAAAGTGGTCAGCTTTGCAAGTGAACATGTCCATCTGCTTGATATATTATAAAACATGATACAACCAATAATTCTTCTTTTGTAAAATTATGTTGATTTGCAGGAAGACACAGTGTTGAATTCCATTACAGTAACCACCCAGAAATAGATACTATCAACTAACTTCTTTTGCTGTCCACTAGTGGATGACTCTTAGCCAGGGAAATGTTATTTTAAATCCAACAACATGCTGATTGAATAATTGAAACAACGGCATGGACCATCACTACTGCACTAAACTAGAAAACAAAATTACATGTACAATTCAGGAATGGATCTTTAAACCACCATTTCCAATCTCTGACATGCCCGTCCTATGAAATAAACTAGACTGGCACTATATAAATATCATAAACGATGCAATATGGTTCAACTCACAATTTTGGAAATATAAACTGCTTGAACGGTTAGAATGGCAACTTGTAAGAATGTTATAGGGTGGATGAGATAATGATTGCCTTTTGATTGAAATCATGCCAGGATGTTTGAGTTTAGTTTATTGTCACATGTACTGGGGGACAGTGAAAGACTTTTGTTGCATGCTGACCAGTCCGTGGAAAGGCAATACAATACATGATTACAATCGAGCCATTCACAGTACAGATACATGATAAAGGGAATAATGCAAATGTGAATGTTTAGTGCAAGATAAATTCCAATAAAGACTGTTCAAAGATAGGCCGAGCATCTCCAATGAGGTAGATAATAGCTCATGACTGCTCTTGAGTTGTTGGTAGGATGGTTCAGTTGCCTGATAATAGCTGGGAGGAAACTGTCCCTGAATCTAGAGCTGTGCGATTTCACTTCTATACCATTTGACCGATGGGAGAGGGGAGAAGAAGGGAGTGGCAATGGTCCAACTTGTCCTCGATTATTATGGCCTTACCGAGGCAGCATGAGGTATAAATGGAGTCAATGGAAGGGAGGTTGGTTTGTGCGATGGTCTGGGCTATGTCACAATTCGCTGCAATTTCACCCTCGTGGCATCTTATTAGCAAGTGTGTGAGATAAATCTTTAAAAATTACCATAGGGTAAAACATTCACGTCCACCCTTGTATCAGAAAACTTCTTAAATACACAATCTCAATATCATATTTTAGCTACAAGTAGCACTACTGACCTGTCGATCCGCATTTGACACACTAACCCTAGAATGTCCACTTTGTTGATTTCCTTTAACTGTTGGCATCCGATACTCGTGGCAATGAAGCAGCCAGTCCTCCCTATTCCTGCACTAAAGGCAAAGATTATTGTTATTATTACAGATTTAGTAGATGAAATATACTTACTAAATGTGGAGTAAAAATAATGGAGTTAAGTTAACTGATACCACTCGAATGAAGGGCAAGGGAAGGGGAAAATATTGAACTTGTGTGTAGGAAGGAACTACAGATGCTGGTTTACACCAAAGATAGACACAAAATGCTGGAGCAACTCAGCGTGTCAGGCAGCATCTCTGGAGAGAAGGAATAGGTGACGTTTCGGGTCAAGACCCTTCTTCAGGCTGAGTCAGGGGAGAGGGAAATGAGATATGGAATGGAGACATGTTTTTTGTAACCTTCCATATCTCGTTTTCCTCTCCCCTGACTCTCAGTCTACAGGTCTCAATCCCAAAACGTCACCCATTCCTTCTCTCCAGAGATGCTGCCTGTCAGCTGAGTTACTCCAGCATTTTGTGTCTATCTTCAAAATATTGAGCCATGGATGAGCAGAAGAATCGTGATACTAGTCCGAAGAAGGCACCCGACCCAAAACACCACCTATCTATGTCCTCCAGAGATGTTGCCTGGCCAACTGAGTTACTCCAGCACTTTGTGTTCTTTTTTGATCATACCAATATGTGTAAATGACTGAATTGATGTCAATGATGCTGTGTTAGAGAAACACCCTTCAATCATGATCCATTTCACCTCGGATTGATGAATATGGTGTTGGGTAACATGGAGTCCTTCCTGTTCTTAATTAGTTTAGAGATAGTCGAAACAGGCCACAATGATTAACAATCCCTAAAACGTACAGATTTGTAGGTTAATTGGCTTCTTTAAATTGACCCTAGAGTATAGGATAGAGCTTGTGGGCTGAAGGGCCTATTCCACACTGTTTCACTAAACTAAACATTCCTCTGTGGAGCACAAAACAGAGCAAGATGACCAGGGCAAAGTAGAAGGGAATTAGCTCTCAGCAACACAGGGGAGCAGTGGTAGAGTTGCTGCCTTACAGTGCCAGAGACGCGGGTTCGATCCTGACAGTGGGTGCTATCTGTACGGCGTTTGTACATTCTCCCTGTGACCACGTGGGTTTTCTCCAGGTGCTCAGGTTTCCTCCCACACTCCAAAGACTAACAGGTTTGTAAATTAATTGGTTTGGTATAAATGTAAATTGTTTCCAATGTGTGTTGGATAGTGTTAATGTGCGGGGATCGCTGGTCGGTGTGGACTCGGTGTGCCGAAGGGCCTGTTTCCGTGCTGTATCTATAAACTAAACTAAACTATATCAGTGAAACTTGCCACAAGTCAAATCTCGGAGAAAGCCAACCAAGGACCTGAGCAGGTGGAGGAGACTAATCCCATGACATTTTATATTTTCACCTCCTACCATCTGCTACTGCAGATATTTTAGCAACACCTCTCAGCTGCCAAAGCAAGATCAGTGAAGCTCCTGTTCAGAGAGTGAAATCTTCATTTCATTCTCACTAGCTAGAAAGATGCAAGCTAAGTGAGTTGGAGGCCCTACAAGGACGGTTGCAGTTAATGGTTCAATGGTACCATATTTGTCACATGTACCGAGGTATACATTTTATACTGTATGAACTGTATACAGGTCTGTCCAAGTATCACCATACATAAGCACTAAATACATCTTAGTGGTCACATTGATTGGCTTGTATCTCGTGCCATCCTTAACACAAATGTCAATTGCTCTCATGAGTGATCAAAAGAAATATCATGCCAGTTAGCATCTGCTTATCTGGCAGCAGTCATGATACAGGAGTCAGCATTCTGTGATGTTCTTGTGTCCAACTGCATTTCAGCCAGTGGGTCCAGCAGCAATCTGGAGAACACGGATAGGCAACGTTTCCGCTTTGATCTGTCGTTTTGACACCTTATCCTTCTATATCTTGGGACTCCCCCTGCCCTGACTGTCCTCTTGACCCGAAACGTCACCCGTTCCTTCTCTCCAGAGATGCTGCCTGTCCCGCTGAGTTGCCCCAGCATTTTGTGTCTAGTTTCAGGTTAGACCCTTCTTCGGAGTCATCTTCAGAACTTCAACCTGAGATGTCGCCTAACCATGTTCTCCTGGGATGTTGCCTGATCAGCTGAGTTACTCCAGCATTTTGTGCCCATCTTTGGTATAAACCAGCATCTGCAGTTCCTTGTTATTATATTTCTGCCAGGAAGGTTTCTCACCTGCAGTGGACTACGATAGGACCCTTGTTCACAGCAATCTGCCTGCTCCTTTCCACCTCTTGCACGAGGTCCAGAATTGATTGTGCTGTATCCGGAGTCTTGTGGTCAGGCCATGAGGAGAACCAATAGTGTTTTACACTCCGAGACTGTTTAGTATCCTGGAAAAAAACGTCCGTCAATTAACCCTCTGTTCTCACAAAGCCCCACTTTTTTACTTCTCTGTGAAGATAATTACTGGTCCAAAAACAAATACTTTGCTCAAGTTTTAGTTTGAATTCAGAGATGCAGCGTGGAAACAGGCCCTTCAGCCCACCGAGTCCACACCGACCAACTATCACCTGGAGCACCCGGAGTAAACCCATGCAGTCACAGGAGAATGTGCAAACACTACAGACAGCTCCCGGAATCAAGATCGAACCTGAGTCTCTGCCGCTGTAAGGAAGCAACTCTACCTCTGCACCATTATGCTGCCCTGCTGCACCACTGTGCCACTCAAAAGTCATTGCCCTGATACTTATTTTTCCCTCCTTTTGTCCTACGCTGATCTTTACACCTCCCGTGAACAATTTTCCTGATCATGCCAATGAATATTGCTTGGAAAAGATCTGGAAAATTAATTCTCTTGCTTGAGCACCAAAACCATTTTAATTCTTCATCCCACACCTATCTAGCCTTTCTATCCATTGCTTCTTGCACTTGTACAATGAAGCACAGAACAAACCCGATGAGCGGCACCTCGTCTTTGTCTGACATGTTGTAGCCTTCTTAACTTTATATCAAATTCTTCGACTGCAGAATGTAGATGAGGAGGAATTTCTTTAGTCACAGGGTGGTGAATCAATGGAATTCATTGCCACAGATGGCTGTGGTGGCCAAGTCATTGGATACTTTAAAGTAGGAGATCAATGGATTCTTGATTAGTACGGGTGTCAGGGGTTAAGGGGAGAAGGCAAGAGAATGGGGTTAAGCCATGATTGAATGGTGGAGTAGATGTGATGGGCTGAATGGCCTAATTCTGCTCCTATGACATGAACATAAAACTATGACTTCAAGTAACTCACCCTTTCTTTCCGTCTGACCCACACCAGCCACATTAGCCTGTTACCATCTTGACATTATGATCTGTTTGGTGCAAACCTATATCTCATGCTACCCATACTAGCATCCAAATCCAAAAAACAAACCTCGATTATCAACATATAACCCAGCAGGATGAATATGGATTTCTCTAATTTCAAGTAACCATTGCATTCTCAGTCCCTCCCCAACCCTAGTCATCCTACTAGTTTAATTGTCATCCTGCTTAATTTCACTATTTGCATCTACACGTTATCACCTTTTCCAGAGCCAACAATGGACCATTTTGGGCTCCACCTTTCCTTGATCCTCACTGCTGGCTTTGATTTGTTCTTTTCATATATTTTATTAATTTGTTCTTTGTATGTTTCATACCTCTAGTTTCCCTCTCCCCTGACTCTCAGTCTGAAGAAGGCTCACCCCAAAACATCACCTATTCCCTTTCTTCACAGATGCTGCTGAACCACTGAATTAATCCAGCATGTTGTGTCTCTCTCCATTATCACCCTCTGTCTCCTATCACCACAACCAATTTTTGATCCAATAGGAGACTTTATCCTAGATCCCATGTGTCCTAACCTTCCTGACCAGCCTATCGTTATTCACATTATGCACTGGGCTTCCCTCATATTCTATGTTTGTAGTATTTCTTCCTTTAAAAATCACATGCATTAATCATTGATATCCACCCCAAATCAGATGAACGAATCATTGATCTTGTGCCTGCAAGCAACACATGTCATCAACAAAAATAGTTACTGCATTGTCAATGTTACATCAGATAGCTCAAAGAGCAATTTAGCCTATGAAGCAAATAGAAATTTATGAGCATAATGACATGAAGCATAAATACCTTTAATGTTTCATAACTTTATGGTATTCAATTCCCCCTAATATACTTTTTAACATCTGAATTGCAACATGGATAAAGACTATCTGGCCTGGTTAATCCATGCTAGCACTTTCCTCCTGTTTACTCAGTATTTCCAAAGCCCATCCCATTCCATTTCCCAATATTTCCTCTTATCTGTTTTTCAGCTAAATTTGAGATGTTGCCATTATTTCTGTTTCAATTACAGCTCACTGCATCTCTTGTTCTCTATCCCAAGCCTCATATTTTCAGTTATATTTACTCATATTTGTTTTTATCCTCAT
Source organism: Amblyraja radiata (assembly GCF_010909765.2). Lineage (NCBI taxonomy): Eukaryota > Metazoa > Chordata > Chondrichthyes > Rajiformes > Rajidae > Amblyraja > Amblyraja radiata. The sequence continues at coordinate 15,213,930 of NC_045979.1, forward strand.
CAATTACCACCTTGTTAATGCTAATGATGAATACCATCTGCCATTCTTGATGTTAATTGTGCTAATGTAATTATTTTTCGTGTACCTTAATGATCAGATCCCGAACACTGTATCCATCACATTCCTTCAGATTTTCTACAACAAGTTCAAACCTGCCAAAGAAATCTTGCTTATCTGGCCAATAGACAACACATTTCTGAAAAGCACAAGGAGAATGGTGTTAAGTTAACATAAGGCTTATGCATTCACACGATGCAAAGGATACCGATTAAGCTTTTACAATAATAACGTTATTAAATAATAATAGTGTACTCCTAATCAATCTAGTCACCTCAAAATTAAATCAATGTTTTAGTTTTAGTTTTAGAGATACTGTGTGGAAACAGACCCTTCGGCCCACCAAGTCCATGCTAACCAGCAATCACGTGTACACTAGTCCTATCCCACACATTATGGACAATTTAAAGAAGCCAATTAACCCACAAACCTGCATGTCTTTTGGAGTGTGGGAAGAAACCAGAACACCTGGAGGAAACCCACGCAGTCAGAGGGAGAAGGTACAAACTAAGTAGAGACAGAACCCATAGTCAGGATCATAGCCAGGTCCCCATCGCTGTGCCACTGCGGTTCAATATTGTTTGGTTAAAACATATAAATTGCAGTTTATATTGGAACTAACCCTTCCCTTGTTCCAAATTGTTATCACCTGCTGCATCATAAGAGTTGTATTCTTTCCAGCCATTGACTCATCGTGTCATAGAGTCACACAATGTGGAAACAGGCCCTTCGGCCCAAATAGCTCACATCGACCAACATGTCCCATCTACGCAAGTCCCACTTGCTTGCTTTTGGCCCATATCCCTCTAAACCTTTTCTTTCCATGTACCTGTCTAATTGTATCCATGTACCTGTCTAAGCCTACAGTTTCCACACATAAGGGCATATCTGGGATTCCTAGACTCATGGGAAAACCTGCGGTATATAGGACTACATTTGGCTGAGCAGAATAAAGCTCCTGGCTTGTTTTTATTTTTTTAAAATAAACTTGGGTAATGACCGCTCGAAGAATTCTGCTTCAGCTCCACAAAATCCATGAACAGAAACCTGCCAAGATCTCAAAGCAAGACCATTCAGTACATCCTCAAAGAAAGGAAGAGCCATTTAGAAAAATCCATCCCATGTGGTCCTTAAGTCACTGCCAACCATGATCCTTTTCAGAAAGCTGCAGACACATAAATTCATAAAATCGATGGCTATCAAGATTTTGATTTTCTCCTAAATGTCATTTGTATACAATTGGCTCGGTAAGTGGAAGGTGAGAAAAGGGTGGATGATATTAGAGAAGAGGTGGTAACAGTGAGTAGGTTGCAATGGCCCTTATTTATGATATCTCTACAATAACCTCATATCACCTTGAGTTTGACCACGATACAACAATTTCTTGCTCAATTAATTATTTTCCTCAGAATTGACATTTGTGAAAAATTATATTACCATGAATCTTGTAACTAAGTTATGATCAAATCCGCCCACATACCTCATTCTTCTCCTTTAGCTTCGTTATCATCACAATTATTGGACAATCTTCTTGCCAGACCATCTCCCAGAAGTCAGTCACAGTATTTACCATGGGGCCCTGAGTAGCAATGTAAGCTTTCTCCTTTTCTCCGTATCCCTACATCAGTACCATAAGCAAAGACAATTATAATCAGAAGTAAAGAAATGTTGGCAACTCTAACTAATTTGGTCAACTGGTTTAAATTCTATAGAAAATCTAAGTCGGACCGTGTTCACACTTACAGGCAAAAACTGTAAAATAAATAGTGCGTAGGAATGAATTGGCATTATGGCACAAATAGTCCACTGGGTGGCGCCTTGCTGGGGGAGTTGCGGAAACATTTTCTAACCTCTTACCTTGACGGAGATGTGATTTTTTTCCATATCGTATCTCCGTCGCACGGCAGCCTAACTTCGAGGAGTTGGTGGCCTTTGCTGGAGACTGACTTTGAGGGCTCCACCGCGGGAGCCTGCGGACTTAACATCACAGAGCTCGCGATCCTTGTTGGGGATCGACTTTGTGGCTGCAACCATGGGTACCTGTGGACTTTAACATCGCGGAGCACGCGGTCTCTGGTTAGAGACAAATTTCGGGAACTCCAAGCCGCAGGAGCTCCGACTGCCTCAAAGCGGGAGCTTCGATTGCCCCGATGCGGAGGCTTCGATCGCCGGCTGTGGGAGCTTCGATTGTCCTGAGGAAGAAGATTGGACTCTATTGCCTTCCATCACAGTGAGGAATGTGGGGAATCCTCTGTGGTGGATGTTTATGTTAACTTTTATGTAGTTGTGCGTCTTGTTGCTTTTTTTAGTATGGCTGGATGGTAATTTGCATATCATTGTACCTTAATTGGTACACGTGACAATAAAAGTTAATTGAAACCTTTGATAATGGAACAAAAGGAATTCCTTATCCATCCAAGACAGAGAACAAATAAATAAGATGTCTTAATTCATATTAAAAACAATGTATGTTTTTCTGTTTACTTTCTGTTTACATTTACAGGTAAAAGTACTTTGTATATTGGAAATAGAAAGGGAATGGGTGGACGAGACTGGATTGACTTTGGAAGCATCAAAGATAGATCATGGTAGATCAACTCATGTTTAAATTGTACACAAAGTGCTGGTGGAACTCATTGGGTCAGTTAACTTCTGTGGAGGGAATCAATAAACACTGTTTTGGGTTGGGACCTTTCTTCAGAATTATCTTAAAGTAAGTTTAAATTGAGGAAAAATCTATAATGGACACTAAAATAACTCTGTTTTTTGCACTTTTCTTCTTTCCTTATCTAACCCCTTTGCCTCCTTTTCATCTCGAGCCTTTGTCCACCCATCTGTTAATCAAAACCCTCCTCACCTGTATCCACCTATCACTTGCCAGACTTTTTTCCATCAAGACCTCTTTTCCATTTGGCCCATCAAGTCTACTCCACGATTCAATCATGGCTGATCTATCTTTCCTTCTCAACCCCACTCCCCTGCCTTCCCCCTATAACTGCTGACAGTCATACCAATCAAGAATCTTTCAATCGCTGTCTGTCTAGACTCTCCCCCTACTACAATCAGTCTGAAGAAGTATCCCCCACCCAAAACGCCACCTATTCATTCCCTTCAGATATACTGCCTGATCCGCTGAGTTACTACAGCACTTTGTGTTTTACTCAAGATTCCAGCCTGTGCTGTTCCTAGTGTCACCAAAAATAGTTTTAAAAAAAATTGTATTGACAGCATGAACATAAAGTCACCTTACCCTCATGTAGTTCGCATTAATATATGAACTCAGGTGATTGTCTAGGTGTTCACCGTGCTTCTCTGTTGGCAGAAGGACTCGCGTCTGTGGATCTAAAGGGGCAAAGACATTTTTGGAAAAGCATGTCAGAGAAATTAGATAGACACAAAATGCTGAAGTAACTCAGCGGGTCAGACAGCATCTCTGGAGAAAATGGATGGGTGACGTTTCGGGTGGGAACCCTTCCCGAGACTAATTATCTGAAGAAGGTTCCCGACCTGGAAGGTCACCTGTCCATGTTCTCCAGAGATGCTGCCTGACCTGCTGAGTTACTCCAGCATTTTGCATCTATGGTATAAATCAGAACCGAAGGTCCTTTTTGCTACATTATGTCCGAGAAATTGGTGTAAGGAACCTCACAAAAATCATTCAATATATAAGTGGATGCAGTTAACCTTTCTTCCTCTGGAATTTCATTTAGTTTAGTTTAGTTTATAGTCACATGTACAGAGGTAAAGTGAAAAGCTTTTGTTGCCTGCTGTCCAGTCAGCAGAAGAATATACTTGTTTACAATCAAGCTCTCCACAGTGTACAGATACAGGATAAAGGGAATAATGTTTAGTGCAATGTAAAGTCCAGTAAAGTCCGTTTAGAGAAAGTCCGAGGGTCTCCAATGAGGTCGTTGGGAGGTGAGCACCAATCTCTAGTTGGTGATAGGGTGGTTCAGTTGCTTCATAACAACTGGGAAGAAACTGTCCCTGAATATGGAGGTGTGCATTTTCACACTGAGAGGGGAGAAGCGGGAGTGACTGGGGTGAGACGTGTGAGGCAAGGCTACTGATTCCTAACTGTACTATGTTACAAGCAAGCACGGTGATTGCAAAGCAGCAGAGCCCAAATGGAAAGCGCTAAACTAATCGAATGGTGAGGGTGTTGTTCACGCAGTAATATGTGCAAAATCAGCCTGGAATGTTTTGGACTAGTCCTAGGGTAAAGAAATTGTGATCTAATTTAGTTATGAATGGATCACCAAGGGAGAAAAACATTGCTGCCTGCTCTAACTTTGGAATTTAAACCCAGCGGACAGAATTTACTCAAATAGCACAATTGGTGCATGTAAGAGGAAACTGGTCCAGTTTATCATGAACCCTGAGTTGGGCCGAGAATGATGCTTACTTTAGACGTCAGAATCTTATTCCCCTGATCTTGATCAAGACTCACATGACTGATGACAAATCCAAGTTATTAATATGAAATTATGTGAAAAGAATGTAGAACATGTGTTATTAAGCTGTGTCTCTCAAAAGTCATGATACTTATGTAACCTGCACATTGGGGTTATAGCTGCCAATTGACATTATTGTAGAATGAAATCTAAATAATCACACTGACATTAAAACTGATTGATACTTGTGGCGGAAGCAGACAGGTGACTGCTTAATATTCTGACTTTTGCCTTCCACTCAACCACTTCATCTGAACAAACACAAACGTTTAACAAATGTATTTCTGTCCACTTTTTGCAGTCGATAACAGCAGCTTCAATTAAATCCGTTTTGTAAGTTCATAAGTGAAAGGAGCATAATTAGGCCATTTGGCCCATCAAGTCTACTCCACGATTCAATCATGGCTGAACTATCTTTCCTTCTCAACCCCACTCCCCTGCCTTCCCCCTATAACTCCTGACAGTCATACCAATCAAGAATCTTTCAATCGCTGCCTTAAAGGTATCAATTGACAGCCTCCACAGCCTTCTGTGCCAATGAATTCCACATATTCATTACCTTCTGATGAATAAATTCCTTCTTATGTCCTTCCTAAAAGTACATCCTTTTATTCTGAAGCTATGTCCTCTGGTCTAGACTCTCCCACTAGTGGAAATATCCTCTCTGCATTCATTCTATAATGGGATGTATATACACGTAATGCACGTTATGCGCGCATTGTGCGTCGTGACGCATAAATGATGTCGCGTAAATGACGCAGAAATATTGCCCAAGTGGGACAGGCCCTTTACAGGGCCAGAGATCTGGGTTCAATCCTGACTACGGGTGCTAACTGTATGGAGTTTGTACGTTCTCCGTGTGAGTTTGTGGGATTTCTACAGATGTTCCGGTTTCGTCCTATACTACAAAAATGTACTGGTTGTAGATTAATGGTACTGTAAATTGTCCCTAGTGTGTAGATTGCTTTTAATATATGGGGTGATTGCCGGTAGATGTGGAGTCTATGGGCCAAATGGCCTGTTTTACCGGTGTAAAGTCTAAGAGTCTGAAGTCTAAAGAAACACAGCCCCGTGTTGCTGTGTCTACTTATGAAACAATTTAGTTTAGTTTAGTTTAGTTTATTATCGTCACGCGTACTAAGGTACAGTGAAAAGTTGTTGTTTGTGTGCTATCCAGTCAAAGAAAAAGGTCTACAGGATTACTATCAAGCTGCCCACAGTGCACAGATATAAGATAAAGGCTACAACATATAGTGCAAGTTTGTTTAAAGATAGTTAAAAGGTCTCCTATGAAGTATATTTACTGTCATTTTTGTTTCCTAGATTGACTGTGCATGTGATAATTTAGCCTACATTTGATGGATGTAATAAGTTAACTTGGTTTCCCAGATATATTTATGTTTGCTGACTCAAGACTATCAGTCTTGATTTACTTAACACACTTACTTAATTGCACAGCCTTCTGTTGGCAAAAGGCACAGAAGCTAAAGAAAGGCGAGCCTGCAGAGATGGTAAATCTACATTGTAGAGAAGTAAAACTCAAAGAAAGGCAAGTTCATGCTAATAGATGTGATTGGTGGTGGCACGATGGTGCAGCAGATGGAGTTGCTACCTTACAGCGCCAGAAACCCAGGTTCAATCCTGACTATGGGTGCTGTCTGTATGGGTGATGTTCTTCCCGTAACCGCTGGATTTTCTCCGGGTGCTCCAGTTTCCTCCTACAAGCCTATACGTCTATGGAGTGTGGGAGGAAGCCAGAGCACCCGGAGAAAACCCACGCGGTGACAGTGAGAACATAACAAATTCTGTGCAGACAGTACCCCTAGTCAGGATCGAACCCAGGTCTCTGGTGCTGTACGGCAGCAACTCAACTGCTACGCCACAGTGCTGCTGCCGATGAACATCCACCCTCCTATGATGCTGTGTCTGCTCCCAGCACCAACCCCTAACCATGTCTTCACCACCCCTCTCAACATCCCCATTTCTGATGCTGAACAAGCTGTCCTCAGTGGAAGCCTTCCCTTCGGACCCCTGCACCAACACCTCAATGAGTTTCGAGTCTGCCCCAATGTCAAGCTCTTCCTCTGTCTCCTCCCTCTCCGTGCCTATGTCTCTGGCAAGGTGCTACGTTCCCCTTCTCCCATCACACCTCATCTTCTTGAACACCACTTGCCGGCCTTCTACCTTCTCACCATCTTTTCATTTCAAACTGTTGCCAATAATAAAAACAAAATAAACTAAACCCATACAATAAAGATGTAATAAGTACCTGCAGACGGACACAGTGAATTTCTCATTCAAATTCATATTTTCACAAGATCATCGAAAGTAAATGCAATACTGATAATATTTTAGAGTTTTCAATCATCAGACTTACTTGGCAAAATAGTTTTATATCTGTTCTTTGAAGCATGGCCTGGGATATTCAGCTCTTTGGATTCAATAAAATTGGGTGGAATTTTCTAAAAGGAAGGAAACATAAATTCAGGGCATTAATTGAGAGGCAGAGAGAATGGAAATGATCAAGGAACGCACAGAGATCCCGGGACAACTGTTAGAAATTGCTGACTAATAACCTGTAATATAAATGAGAATACTTATTTCAGCATCCTAGAACTGCAGGGTTGAGAGCTCTTTTCATTAAGGTACGTAAATCTCAGTGTGCTATTTGCAACTTTATTCTTTTTCTTTAAAGACACAGCATTGAAACAGGCCATTCAGCCCACTGAGTCCATGCTGACAATCGATCACCCATTCGTATTTGTTCTATGTTATTTCACTTTCTCGTCTAAACCCTACACACTAGGGACTAGAAGCCAATGAACCTTCAAACCTGTATGAACCCGCACGCCTTTGGGACGTGGAAGGAAACTGGAGCACCCAGAAGAAACCCATGGAGAACGTGCAAATTCCACACAGACAGCGCCCGAGGTCAGGATCATACCCGGGTTTCTGGTGCTGTGAAGCAACAGCTCTACCAGCTGCAGCCTCTCTGAATATATAATCATTAAGAGTTAAGGAAAGCTTTGGATAATGTACAAGTGAGCTGTACAGTCCGTTAAGTCTGGCAATTGGTATGGCACACATAGCCCAACAAGATCATGCATTTTAACAACATGCAGCTATAAAATTGTAGATGAGAGAGACAAAAGGTATTTTCTTTCATATAATTGAAGGATACCAAGTATCCCTCTGGATATTTAAAAATACCAAATATCCTGCTGGCATATGGAGCAACTCTTGAACTGATCAATCATTCAATTCTCCTGCTACCTGACCCCAGCAATTAGTTTATAGTTTAATTTAGAGATACAGCTTCAGCCCATCGAGTGCACACTGGCCTGCGATCCCTGCACTCTAACACTATCTTACACACACTAGGGACAATTTACAATTTTACCGAAACCAATTAACCTACAAACCTGCATGAGTTTGGAATGTGGGAGGAAACCGGATCACCTGGCGAAAACCCACACAGGACACAGGTACAAACTCCATACAGACAGCACCCATAGTCAGGGTCAAACGTGGGTCTCTGGCACTGCAAGGCAGCAACTCTACCGCTGTGCCACCGTGCCGCCCTTAAATTATTCTTTATTTTAAAGCCTGCTTCACCTAAATTGATCTGCATACAAGTGGGAAATAAATATTTAAATATTCTGTACCTGGTAGTGGATTATGAATTTTTAGATTGGCAACAAGCAATTGCATCATAGGGCCTATTCCATGATTTTATATGCTTTTGAGTAATATACTAAAGCTAATAATTAATGTCACGGACTACATTTACACTTTCAATGCCTGATATATTTTGAAATGATGCCTTTTTATTTAAATCTTTAATGAAGCAAGAACCCAACAAGTTCATTTCTATAATTAATTAATTCCCTAATATTAACGATTCTTTAAGCTACTATTCAACAAAAAAACAGGGCAAACAGGAGATCTAGAATTAGATTTACTTTATTGACATTTTCTTTTCATATAATTTCCCCATATATTTCATTAATTATTTTCACAAATGGTGGCATTTATTCCTTTTTCTATGGTACACATTCAAACAGCACCCACAACTGTGACCTTCCACTCTTAAAGAACAGTTCAGGATTTAAAGCCACCAAATCCTGTTGTTGGCCATAAATCTTCAGCAGTTGCCATGCTATGACAATGAAAGATGCATTTACCATCAAAGCCGGACAGATCCTCAACAGTCAACAACTTCCATAAATGCCATCATATATTGGGGGTAGGGAACAGGACGAGGTTGGTTCAGAACAAAAGCTGCCACAAGATCTTTGATAGCTGACTAAAGCAGACACAAAATCATGAGGGGATAGATAATGTGAATGCATAGGCTTTTCCTCAGAGCAGGGGAATCAATAACCAGAGGGCATGGGTTTAAGGAGAAAGATTTGTGAGAGCTAGGACTGGATTCTGGCAGCTAAACTAAACTAGATGTGGTGGGAATATGGAACGAGCTGCCTGGGGAGGTAGTTGAGGCAAGTACAATAACAGTAATTAAATGACACTTGCACGGTACATGGACAGGAAGCTTTTAGAGAGATATGGGCCAAACACGGGTAAATGGAAGTAGCTGAGGTGCGGTATTAAGGGCAGAATGAGGTATTAGGCTGTGGGCCTGATTCTGTGCTATTTGACTCTATGACTCTAACTCATTGAAGAAATTGTAATTAAATACAAAAGAGAAGCATGAATGGCCAGCAGATGGTGCTCATGCTGAGAAGTCCAGTCAAAGGGAAGGAGGTAGCTGGGGAAAGAGATTGGAGTGTAAGACAGGAGTGGTGTATGCTGGCCTGTAAGGTCGCACTTATTTGCAGTGAGGCTCATTCTTACTGTCTGAGTTATTTAAAATATTTTGATCTATTTGATCACTAAAAATAAATGCAGCTCCATCTGTTAAAGTGCAGTTTGAACTTGCATCCTGATCGTAAATATCTCTCCTGGCGCCGACAGTTCTGGACACTTCAGTCAAATAGATAACATCATTGTAAATGCTGGACTTAAACTCAGTACTTCCAGACTCTCAAGTGTTTCAGAATTCTTCCCAATTCCTAACCTCGTTCAGTGATGAAATTTGTGATTCTGCTGCTCACAATGAAGGAAGCTTCATTGATTAGTACGGGTGTCGGATTATGGGGAGAAGGCAGGAGAATGGGGATGAGACGAGAAGATAGATCAGCCATGATTGAATGTCGGAGTAAACTAGCAGGGCCGAATGGCCTATTTCTGCTACTAGAACGTATGAATTTATTAACTTTATTCTCCCCATTTAAGCATTTACTTGTAATATTACTGTGAGTCACTTATCAACCATAAAATGGTGACTATCATATGAGTATTGCATTTATTATTGTAAGCAAATATACTTCAGTAAACTCTGCAAATAATGAGGTGGAGAGATTGGCTGGAAACTGATCTGTGTGCTTCCACAATTTCTGTGTGCCCCCAAGTTCAATGTTTCCACCGCCACCCCCGTCTAGACGAGGGTGGACCATGTGGGAATGAGGACGACACTCCCGGGGGAAGAAACAACGGAGGACCCAGCAGGGGGGGCGCCATGAGGGGGGATAGAACAATGGGGACCCGGCATGGTAGGACCGCCGTGAGTGGGGGGCGGGGATGAACAATGGATAATTGAGGACCCGGCGTAAGGGGACCGTCAGGATGGAAGAGGGAAGAACAAAGATGGACCTGGCGCAGGGGTACTTTGTACTTTGTAACTTTGTAAGCGCCCTTTATGGGTGACTATTTGCATGCCTTGGGCGTGCAAGCAAACAAATTTCACTGTGACTATAAATGATTCATTCATTCATTCATTCATTCATTCATTCATTCATTCATTCATTCATTCATAAAGTATTTACTCATCCATTCATTCAGTGGTGGCAATCCCAGCCTACCAATGAAGGCTGATGGTAATCACCAATAACTTCTCAGTGCAGTCACAGACCTAGCTCAGAGCACATTCACATACTTTATCCCAGCATCAGCCTCCACAAAGTGCTGTCTGTATGGAGTTTGTCCGTTCTCCCCGTGACCGCGTGGGTTTTCTCCAAGATCTTCGGTTTGCTTCCACACTCCAAAGACATATATGTTTGTAGGTTAATTGGCTTGGGTTTGTATACTTGGCATAAATGTAAATTATCCCTAATGTGTGTCGGCATGTGTTAACGTGTGGGGATCGCTGGTCGGTGCAGACCTCGTGGGTCTGTTCCTGTGCTGTATCTCTAAACTAAACTAAACTAAACTAAACTAAACTAAACTAAAGTAATAAACAGAAAATATGTTACCGAGAATTCAGCTTCCAGTGCCTGGGAGTTATTTGTAGCCTCCTTCAGTTGTTCCTTGTTTAGTACACAGCTGGTGGTCTGTAGATACTGCAGAGTAATTTCTCGTGGGGTAGAGATTGATTTGATGGGTTCAATATTTCCCAAGGCACTCACATCCAGTGTAAGGGAGACATTGGAACCTCTTCTAAAAAATATCCAAAAAGAGAAAAAGCATTAGTACTTAGAAACTGAACCCATTTATCAAAATCATAGTCATACAGCATGGAAACTGGTCCTTCAGCCCAACTTGCCCATTCCAACCAATATTCCCCAACGACATTAGTCCCAATTGCCCCTGTTTGGCCCATATGCCTCTAAACCTCTCCTAACCATCTACCTGTCCAAATGTCTGTTAAACATTGTTATAGTACCTGCCTCAACTAGCCTCCTCTGACAGCTTGCTCCATATACCCACCATCTTCTGTGTGGAAAAAGTTGCACCTCAGGTTACTATTAAATCTTTCTCCTCTCACCTTAAACTATGTACTCTGGTTCTTGATTCCCCTACTATTTGTGGGCATTATTATACACATTTTGTATAGGGCGGCAAAGTAGCACAGCGGTAGAGTGCTGCCTTACAGCGCCAGAGACCTGGGTTCATTCTTGCCCATGGGTGCTGTCTGTACAGAGTTTGTATCTTCTTCCTGTGACTGCATGGGTTTTTTTTCCCCAGTTTCCCCCCACAGTCCAAAGACTTGCAGGTTTGTAGGTTAATTGGCTTCTGTAAAATTGCCCCCAGTGTGTAGGGTGCGAAACTGGGATAACATGGAACCAGTATACAGGTGATTGTTGGTCGCCATGGACTCAGTGGGCTGAAGAGCCTGTTTTCACGCTATGATGCAGAAACCATGGTATGACGTGGATCATTGCTGTATGATTTATTTTCGTGGAGGGCCAAAATGGAATCAAGAATGTCATGGATTTATGGTTTTAACATGAGGATGCAAAGCCAGATGCAGGATAATGGTTACATTTATGAACTAACCCATTCTCAATGGGAATGAATAATGTAGATGAGATGCAATCCACTTTCCAGTCTTTCCATTCCCTGTGTACCAAGCTCTGAAAAGAGAACTGAGTTCTATTATTAATTATTCACTGTCGACAATTTTACTATCAGGTCACAAGTTGTTCCACCCTCTGCCTGTGATACTCATCAATGTGCGATGAGTATTCCCTGTGCGGTGTTGTAAGTATAATTTCCCACAAGTTTGTTCGCTAACGCAATGTTTCAACATCGTCGCTTTCATCTATCTCGTATGCCAACATCAGTAACAGGAAACAATCTGGTCTTTGAGCTGATACAGTTAAAATGACTAAGTCAAAACCAGTAAAGATAAAAAGGTTATCAGAAAGATAAACACATTTACAAAGAGGGTGAGATTGGATTCATGCATAATATGATCAGTTATTTGCCAGTTATTTCAAAGTAAACGGTTACTAACGGTTATTAAAGGTTACTTACAGTCATAGTCACAAATTCATACAGCGTGGAAACAGGCCCTTCGGCCCAACTTGCCCACACTGACCAATTTATCCCATCTACACTGGTCCCACCTGCCTGCGTTTGGTCCATATCCCTCTAATTCTATCCTATCCATGTACCTATCTAAATATTACTTAAATTCTGCGATAGTCCCTGCCTCAATTGCTTTCACCAGCAGTTCATTCCACACATACAGTGCCCACACCACTCTTTGTGTAAAAAACTTACTCCTAAGGTTACTATTAAATCTTTCCCCCCTCACCTACACCTCTGTCCTCTGGTTCTCGATTCCTCAACTCTGGGCAAGAGAGTCTGTGTCGGTTCCTCTGTTCCTGTTCCAATCTGTTCCTCTCATGATTTTGTACACCTCTGTAAGATCATCCCTCATCCTCCTGCACTCCAAGGGAATAGAGTTCGAGCCTGCTCAACCTCTATCGATAGCTCTGTCCCTTAAGTCCTGGCAACATCCTCGTAAGTTTTCTCTGCTTTGGCTTGAGCACCCTTTCCAGCTTGATTCCTTCTTATTCCCTGTTATATATATATTGCCCATTTCATCTTGGTGCTTCAAGTGCCATATTATTTACTGTTACAGTTGTAGACACAATTGCAGATACTGTACCAACCACACATGTAACATTCCACTGGCAAACAAATTGAAAGGATCTCTCTGACCCTTAGTGCCAAAGAACTCACACAGATGCTGGAATCTTGAGCAAAGCGACAAACTGTTGGAGGAACTCAGCGGGTCAGGCAACATCTGTGGAGGAAATGGACAAGATGCCATTTCGGGTAGAGACCCTTCTTCTAGACTGGAGTAGAGGGGATATAGCTGGCAGGAAAAGGTAAGGGGAAGGTTTCGGGCAAGGGATGGCAAGTGGGATCCAGGTAAGAAGGGGTTTGATGCGTCATGTGCAGATAGTCACGGAGGGAGGAGGTGAGAAGCGAAGAGGACAAAGGGCTGCAGATGGTGGAATTTACAGGATCTGATCATCTCTTAAGGAAGGAAGTAGGAAGTGAAATGCAGAACAGGAGGGATAGATGAAGGATAGTTGGGAAAGGGGGAGGCGGTTGAGATTGGAGGGGTTGAGATTGAAGTGAATTGATTTATGCTCAGCAAAGCTCTCACCTTTTCATTCTTAACGTCGACACCTCAATGAGTTCCGAGCCTACATGACGTCAAATACTTCTTACATCGCTAGTAATTGTAGTCTGATGGAGTGACCTCTACATTTGTCAGGCCAGATGTCATCTCTAGGACATCTCCTCATTCCTAATCCTTAACCACGACCCCAGCAATGAACACCAGGATTCTGTCTCACAGATCTGAATCTGGGGCAGCACAGTGGAGCAGTAGAAAGATGTAGCACCAGAGATCCGGGTTCAATCCTGACTACGGTACTGTCTGTATGGAGTTTGTACGTTCTCCCTGTGAAAACATGGGTTTTCTCCGGGTGCTCCGGTTTCCTCCCACACTCCACACTTATGTAGGTCCCAGGTTTGTAGGTTGTCCCTAGAGTGCAGGATAGAACTAGTGAATGAGGTGATTGTTGGTCGGTGCGGACTCGGTACGCTGAATGGCCTGCTTCTGCGCCGTTTCTCTAAACTGAACTATATATATACCCCGAATATCACAGTACTACTGATGCTGAGGCCATCAGTGCTCGTATTGCAATGCAAAGCAGCCAGCAAGCGTTGTTATCTGTAAACATGCACTTCACCAAGTAACACCTTTGCTTGTTCACAGACATGAGAGATATCCTGCAGTGTGCCAAGACATTAGATGATTAGATATCAACATTGATGAGGGCCCATGTGTCTTGGCAACTGTTTGCTGAGTGAACAGTGAAGATTTCTCCATGTTATTCGGAGCAAAATCCAAACTATTATTGATAAGAATCTACAAATAAGGTCAGTCCTTGCTGAGATGATTAGTTTAGATTAGTTTAGAGATACAGCACAGAAACAGGCCCTTCGGCCCACTGAGTCCGCCCCGACCATCCATTAACACGAACACTAACACGATCCTCCTACACACACTAGGGATAATTAGCAATTTTACCAAGCCAATTAGCCGACAAAACTGTATGTCTTTGGAGTGTGGGAGGAAACCAGAGCACCCGGAGAAAACTTATGCATGTCCCAGGGAGATCGTACAAACTCTATACAGACAGCACCCGTAGTCAGGATCGAACTCAGGTCTCTGGCGCTGTAAGGCACAACTCTTCCACTGTGCTGCTTTTGGATCCTATTTAAATTCGGCCCTTCCATTACACATTTGGCATAACTTGCCCATTCTATAATATTCCTACGTTTATAATAATTCTGCTTATCAATCACGAGAAAATAAACTTCTCATTAAAAGGCACAGTGCTGGAGTAACTCAGCAGGCCAGGCATCATCATGGATAGGTGACGTTTCTGGTCGGGACCTTTCTTCAGACTGATCCTGAGGTTCCCCTGACCTGAAACATCACCTATCCATGGTCTCTAGAGATGCTGCCTGACCCACTGAAGTACTCCAGCTGCTGTGTCTTTTTTTGCAAAGCTGCATCTGCAGTTCCCTGTACCCACAATCTTATTATTAAGCTGCATTATTGATCTCAATGGTTAAAATATGTTAGTAATACTTGACAGCTTTGATGAAGAATTGCAAAAAAGCCCCATCAAACTGTCAATTAGATGCAAAGGCTCCATTAAAGTAAAGACAGCATGTGAGACAGATTTCAAGAGAGTCCAGGCCTTCTAAGTTTAAAGTACTGTGGGAGACAGGAGCCTCGTAGGTTGAGAGATGCAGGAGATAGAGCCCTTATAGAACATAGAACAGTATAGCACAGGAACAGACCCTTTGGCCCAAAATACCATGCTGAACATGAGGCCATGTTAAACTAATCTCCGCATCCCTTCATTCTCTACATACCCGTATACCTATTCAAAAGCTTTTTAAATGCTGTTATCGTATCTGCTCCACCAACACCCCTGGCAACTCGTTCCAGGCACCCACCACTCTGTGTAAAAAACCTGCCTCGCACATCTCCTTTAAACGCTGAAGAAGGGTCTCGACTCGAAACGTCGCCCATTCCTTCTCTCCAGAGATGTTGCCTGTCCCACTGAGCTACTCCAGCATTTTGTGTCTATACCCTGATTCTGCTCCTATCGCTTGTGAATTTATGAGCAGGAATAATTGACAGGCAGTGTGAGCAGTCAGTGGCTGGAGAACAGGGATAGACTGGGTTGGGATGGGAGGGGAGAGGTGGAGGGGAGAGGTGGAGGGGGTAAAGGGGGTGGACTAATAGAGCAAAGAGAGAAGGAAGTGATTAATGCGGAAGGTGTTTAAGGGGAAGTGGACCTAAGAAGGGGAAGACTGAGGGAGGGACAATTTAGGAAAGTTATAAAGGTGGAGAGTGGGTGAGCATGGAGTGAGAGAGACATGGCTGAGAAAAACGATGTGGCAAGATTGCATATCTGTATATGTGGCCAGAATGTTTGCTTAGAGCAGGTCAACTTGTAGGTGATAAGTTTTAGTTTTAGTTTTAGCTTTAGAGACACAGCATGGAAACAGCCTTTCAGCTCACCAAGTCCATGCCGACCATCGATCTCCCGTTCACATTAGTTCTATGTTTTGCCATTTTCTCATCCACTCCCTACACACTAGGGGCAATTTGCTGAGGTCAATTAACCTACAACCCCCACGTCTTTGGGAGGACCTGGAAAAAACCCACGCATTACCAAGGGAGAATGTGCAAACTCCACAAAGAAAGCACCCGAGGTCAGGATTGAACTCGGGTCTCTGGTGCTGTGAAGATGTGCCGCACTCAGTCGATCACACTCAGGTCTGGTCTAGACTGACCTTGGACCACTGGGCCATGGGGTCAAGGCTGCAGTTAGTCAACTTATGTGGCAGGTGGTTCACTCTGACCACCCCATGTTATAAGAATTCAGGCACATGCATCTTTCACTCCTCAGATTTGAAATGGAAATCGTCCTTGACCCCAGATTGATTAAAAAAAACTGGAGTAACTCAGCGGGTCAGGCAGCATCTCTGGAGAAAAGGAATAGGTGACATATTCCTTTTCTCCAGAGATGCTGCCTGACCCGCTGAAACATAGAAACGTTTCGGGTCGAGACCCTTCTTCAGAAAGTCACCTCGTCCTTTTCTCCAGAGATGCTGCCTGACCCACTGAGTTACTCCAGCTTTTTGTGCCTATCTTTGGTTTAAACCAGCATCTGCAGTTCCTGCCCACACATCCTTGAAGAAGAAGAGTAATTGTTGTGTAGGTGGCAATTTTATCTGCAAGGCCAAAGAACTAACTGAAAGATTCCACAGTCAATTTCCAGTGAATAAACTCACGAACTAACATGACTGTAAACATTAACATCTGCAGCATGAACAGAAAGGGAAAGCAATACTGATCTCGTGGGCTTGGCCATTCTTAATGAAGATCAAAGTGGTTGTGTCTGTGTTCCACTAAGTCACTGATCACAGAGCAAGTGCAAAGTGTTGGAGGAACACAGGCAGCATCAGTGGGGAGGATGGACAGATGACATTTTTGGTCCTTCTTCAGTCTGAAGGAGGGTCCGACCTGAATCATCGTCCATCCTTTCACTCCACAGAGGTTGCCTGACCCAGCAGAGTTTAACACACACACATGTCAGTGTGTAATATGGAGACAGATTCCAACTTCCAGCATCAATTTTTAATAAATAATAATTAAATCACTTTCCATATAAAAGCCATTTGTGGCAATTAATACCACAGATTCACCACCCTTCGACTAAAGAAATTCCACCTCATCTCCTTTCTAAATTTATGTCCCTTTTATTCTGAGGCTGTGCCCTCTGGTCCTAGACTCTCCCAATAGTGGAAACATCCTCACCACATCCACTCTATCCAGGCCTTTCGATAACAGGCCCCATCTACACTAGTCCAAACTGCTTGTATTTGGCCCATATCCCTCTAAATCTGTCATATCCATGTTCCATTTCCAAATGTTTTTAAATGTTGTGATTCTACCTGCCTCACCTACCTCCTCCGTCAACCTTTTCCAAATACCTTCTACCCTTTGTTCAAAAACATTGCCCCTCAAGTTCCTATTACATTTTTCTCCCCTCACCTTAAACCTATGTCCTCAGGTTCTTGATTTTCCAACTCTGAGTAAAAGACTCTATGCATACAAAAAGTGGAAGCTCACACAAATTATGGATCAATATTCCAACAAAGGTTAAAAAAAAGTAAAAATCCTCCCTAGATTTATTTTGTTTGACATAATTCACTGAGGAGTGCCTTCTTAGAGTAAAGTCATTCCACAAATGCCTGTTAAAGTTTTTTTGGTGTTCAAATTGCAGTCGAATATTTTGCAATATGAATGGAAAATGTTACCATAACTCGTTGTGCAACAATATGAATGGCCCGGAAATGTTGAGTCATGAGCTTGTTATCTGCATACCAAACCTGGCTTTGTGGTGATTGAGTTTGCATTTACTCTTCATGTGTGGGTGGACTGATCAATGTCTGCTGTTTGCTCCTCAGGTTGTGTGGTTGAAATACAACCTTGAAAACATGCGCTAGGCATGAGATGTAGCCAAATTCATCTACTTTCCTTTTCTTCTGGAATTCGATTGAATTGAAATTAATTTCAGATACAGGTTACACTATGTAAATATTAGTATTAGCCCGTATAGTCAAGGACAATTTCTATCTCAACGTCTCAAAACTGGATTCACCCTTACAGTATGTGGTGTCCCAGATAGACTGTGTGGGCGGCACTCCTATCCTTTTTAGAATCATAGAGGCATAGTCACACAGCATGGAACGGACCCTTCAGCCCAACTTGCCCACACCGACCAACACGTCCCATCTACAGTAGTCCCTCCTGCCTGTATTTGGCCCATATCCCTCAAAACCTGTCATACCCATGTACCTGTTTAATTGTTTCTTAAACGTAGCGATAGTCCCTGGTTTGTGTCCCTGATAGTTTGGGTAACCTGCAAAAAAACCATGCAGTTACGTAAAAAAACATTCATGTGTTAAAACTTTACCTTTGCAATTCTCAAAGGTATTAGCATTGGAAACTTTCAAATGATGCTTTGTTGAAATGTTGAACTGGAGAATATGATCAAACCTCAAGGAATCTCTTTCTGTGGCAACCACTAGCAAGCTGCAGCCCCGGTTGCAGTGGAGATGAGGAGAAATTCAGAGCAGGGGAGAAACAACATGCGTTCGGTTGGTGTGTGTCACCCAACCATTGTGCCCTTATCAATTCCATGCTGTAAGTAGAGCAATTTCTCTCTGAGCTTAGGGCTGATCAGTTTGGCAGACATTACTGGGGTACCTTACAACCCAATGGTATGAATATTGAATGCTTCCATTTTTGGTAACCCCCAACAACCTCACTCTCCCCTTTCTTCCCTCTCACTCCCCACAAGAAGGGTCCACAACTCGAAATGTCACCTATCCATGTTCTCCATAGATGGTGCCTGACCCGCTGATTTACTCCAGCACTTTGTGTCCTCCAGGCATTGGTGCAACTAGCATTGAAACACACACTCACAGGGTAGTCTGTATCTGGAAAGAATTGCTGGAGGAAGCTGAAGGGGTGGATATAATTACAACTTTTAAAAGCCATTTGGACAGATACTGTGTTTGGAAAAGAAGGATTGAGAGGCTGAAATGGTTATGGGTCAAATGCAGGCAAATGGGGCTAGCCCAGGATGCCAACTTGGTTGGCATAGACAAGTTGGGCAGAAGGGCATGTTTACTTGTTCTAAAGATTTATAAAACTGTTATGCACAAGTAATCATAAATGTGATTATCTGTCCACCCCTGCCTTAAAAACATCCATTAATTTGGCCTCCACAGCCATCTGTGGCAATCAATTCCACAGATTCACCATCCTCTGACTAAAGAAATTCCTCCTCATCTCACTTTTAAAGGTACATCCTTTTATTCTGAGGCTCTTGCCCATGGTCCTAGACTCTCCCACTAATGGAAAAATGTACATAAAAATGTACAAGATGTTTCCAATTTCTATGCACAAATGTTCCCATTCAAAAGCTTTAAATATATCTTTTAAAAACAGCTGAGCATTCTGCTCCATTTCTGAAATTCAATTCCATTGAAGTCAGTAGAATGGAATTTGATGCTCCACATCCTCTCTATCCAGGCCTTTCACTATTCGGTAAGTTTTAATGTGGTCCCCTCTCATTCTACTAACCTCCAGCGAGTGCCTTCAAATGCTCATCATATGTTAACCCAATCATCCCTTGAATCATTCTCACGAAACCTCCTCTGGATCCTCTCCACTGCTAGCTCATCCTTCCTTAGAAACGGGGCCCAAAACTGCTTGCAATGCACCAAACGCGGTCTGACCAGTGCCTTACAAAGCCTCAGCATCACATCCCTGGTTAATGCATTAAATATCAACGTCACATTGGAGACTTTTTATGTCACGTCTCTTTGCTGATCCAGTACAGGGTTTGCTGCTTGTTTTGTCATTGTGAGTGATGCAGTATTTCGCTCCCTGAATCAAACACCATCTGTCCATTCCCTCCAGAGATGCTGCCTGACCCGCTGCCTGACCTGCTATGATCAGCCATGATCATACTGAATGGCGGTGCAGGCTCGAAGGGCCAAATGGCCTACTCCTGCACCTATTTTCTATGTTTCTATGTTTCTATGAGATTCCTTCAGCACTATGATTTTTGCTCATGATTTCAGCATCTGCAGTACGTTGTCTCTCCATGCTCCCATTTATGTGGGAGATGGCCATTGTGCATGGAATGATGCTATAGGCTTTGCAACTGACACAAGGGAAACATCAGTCTGTAAGTGCCCAGGTCAATTTAACACTGGGAGCTATTGAGCTGGAAGTGATGGTCAGCACCACCCTAATCAACTAAAACTGTGAAATCTGTGTATAAAAATGTACTAGTTCCCAGTTTCTTTGCACAAATGTCCCCATTCAAAAGCTTTAAACATCATTTAAAAACAGCTGAATATTCTGATCCATTTCTGAAATTCAATTCCATTGAAGTCAGTAGAATGGAATTTGGAAAATGGACCAAATTGCGCGCAGCATAATGCATTTAGCATCACTGTCTGTGCACTCATTTCCAAGCAACGTTATCCTGTTTCACCACAAGCACTTTGGAGGATTTATTTACATCCTTGTCTGAGAAGATGTGAGAAGGTTTAAATAAGGGTACATTTGTACTTTACCAATAGCTGAACCATTAAACTACAAACACACAGACACAGACACAGACACTCTCACACACTCTCACACACTCACGCACACACATAGACACACACAGGCACACACACACAAACACACACAATGTCACACACACATGCATGCACACACACACATGCACACACACACATGCACACACACACATGCACACACACACATGCACACACACACATGCACACACACACATGCACACACACACATGCACACACACACATGCACACACACACATGCACACACACACATGCACACACACACATGCACACACACACATGCACACACACACATGCAGACACACAATGAAATGTGTTTAAAATTATCCCCGTTGACAGGCATTGGAATTATTTCACATACCATGCAGGCTTTCAAAACATGTTGTCATTCTAATCCTGAAGTGTGACCGATGTAATTGATCACCACAATTTCCCCTTGCATAGAAAACAACAAATGTTTTTTACTCATATAGATTGAGAGATAAATATTAGTCTGGACACCAGGAATAACTTCACTGCTTTTCTTGAAATAGTAGAATGGTATATTTTACATCACCCTCATATAGCAATTCAGGCCTTTGTTAACATATCATATGCTAGACACCATATCTGACAGTCCGGCAATCTCTTGGTATCACACTGATATATTGGTGTAGATTGTTCCTACCCAGTCTCTGGAGTGAGGCTGGATTCCACAGGCAAATGTAATGCTACTTGAGTCACAGCGGATATCAGAGACAACATCCTATATGTTATTAAGTTTAATAATTTGTTACTAATCATTGTTGAGCACAATTCAGACCTATTCAGAGAAAACATTTCATATTTGTGCGCTTTCCTAACTTCAGTTTTTACAGATACAGATACAAAGAATTTATTACCCAAGTATGTAAGAACATACAAGGGATTTGAGTTACTCCAGCAATTTGTGTCTACCTTCGATTTAAACCAGCATCTGCAGTTCTTTCCTACACAATGTGTTCTGTGTAGTTGGTCTGCCATTGTGAAGGCTACAATCAAACCACAAATATATATTTAAAAGATCTATTGCAAAGGGTAATTTACCACTAAAGTTTCAGAATGTACTGAATTGGGTGACCAGTAATGGTTTAACCTATTATTTCATCAATACTGTAATATAATATCTTCCATACACAGGCATCTTCATAACTCTCAATAATAATGTATTTGATTCCCTGTGGCCACCTTGTGCTGCATTTTCTGCCTGGATTATATGTCCCAGCTATTTCATCCAAAAGAAATTTACTGTCCAATATATTTAAAGCTCACTTTGTTCTATTCCTATTTCCTATATGACAAAGGTGACAGTACTTCAGTATCTGCTTTGGATTTGAGTGTATATCAGCTTGTAACTATTTACTTGAAATACTTTAGTTTAGTTTGGAGATACGGCGCGGAAACAGGCCCTTCGGCCCACCGAGTCCATGCCCACCAGCAATCTCCATGCATTAACACTATCCTACACACAACAGGGATAATTAGCAATTTTACCAAGCCAATTAGCCTACAAACCTGTACATTGATGGAGTGTGGGAGGAAACCGGAGCACCCAGAGAAAACTCAGGTAACAGGGAGAACGTACAAACATATCTACTGTAGATCTTCACCCTATCACTGACAACCTTTTCTTCTCTCCTTCCCATCCCTTTCTCTGCAACTAAAGAACATGTTGATTTCCATGTTTTTTCAATTCTAATGAAAGATCATCAGATCTTTCCCCCTCTCCACAAATGCTGCTCGATCCTGCTGAGTTTCCATAGCATTTTCGGTTTTCATTTCAGAATTCTAACATCTGCAAATTAGCTTTTTCGGTTACCTGAGGGCCTGTTTCCATACTACATCTCTAAAACTAAAACTAATGACTCTATCAAGCTTTTTTTTGTACTTAATTAGAACATGTCATCAGGCAATTATTTTATATATTGAAGCTATGAAATTGTATTTTAGCAATCTATTAAGTAATCAGGATGTTAACCTTTATTTTGGTCCTGAGATAATATCTACTTCACTGGGGACCCTCAGACTATTTTTAATCAATCTTTACTGGACTTATACTAAACGTTATTCCGTTTACACTGTGAATGGCTCGATTATAATCATGTATAATCTTTCCACTGACTGGTTACACGCAACAAAAGCTTTTCACTGTGCCTCAGTTCACGTGACAATAAACTAAACTAAACTAAAGTAAACAACTAAACTGAACTGAATCAAACAAAATTAATTTCTGGAGAGCTTGTTCTATTAAAATAGAGATTCATTTAGAAATAAAATTGCTAATATTCTTTATGAGTAATTAATGTCAGCAGTTGAATAAGCTGCATTTTTACATTTTCCACTCTACTGGTCTACATCTTGTATCTAAGCATATAGGTTTAAAACTTAATACTAAAGAACGCTAAACTAAAAGTGCTAGAAATCTGACCCAGATGCCACATGTCTGTGGAGATATCTATGATTTCTATACAAGGACTTTCTCGAAGGAACCTCTGAAGATGGGAATAGTGTTGAAAGGCATCAATGTCTGCTGTACGTGTTGCCAAAGGTCATGTTTACTGGCTACAGACAAGCTGAGTGACTCACTCTGCCCAGAAAGCAAATAAAGCAACAAGGAAACTTGGCAAAATCTGCCCTACAATGTGATTGACTGAAAATCCTCAATCCACAACTATGAAAAAATGAGGTTTCTACTAATCCAAGTCTAGGGGTGGGAGATTGCAACCTTCAACGTGGTCCGCCCTGTTTCGACGAATGCAATCAACCTGGCATGCACAATCAAATAAGATCAAATAGAACAAGTTGTCCTACAACTTTAGGCTGTGCACGCCATATGCAAGAAGAAGAAGAGTGTCTAGTTTGTCTAGTTTGATTTGACTGGATAGGACACAAAGAAAGCTTTTCACTTTGCCAGATGTGACAATGATAAACCAATACCAATAACAATGAACCAGATTAGAGATTCAGTACTTCAATGAGGGATGTTGTTCCAGCACAATTTCTTCATGTGAAGTACTGAGAAATCTTCCTCTCCTTTCATTCACTGTACATGAATTATGGATCCCAACACAAAATGCTGTCTGTCCATTTCTTCTGTAGATGCTGAATTCCTCTAGCAGTTTGTTGTTTTGCTCAAAATTCCTGCATCTGCAATTTCTTGTGTCAATATTTGCCTCAACTTGCATTTACTAATGTTAATTTTAGTTTTTGGGCAGCACAGTGGCACAGCGGTCGATTTGCTACCTTACAGCGCCACAGCCCCTGGTTCTATCCTGACTATTGGAGCTGTCTGTGTGGAATTTGTACCTTCTCTCCCTGACCACGTGGGGTTTCTCCGGGTGCTCCGGTTTCCTCCCCCACTTTGTCAGGGTGGTGTGGTTCTTGATGACGCTGGCTGTCTTTTTGAGGCAGTGTCTCATATGGTGGTGGGGAGGTGATGGACCGGGCAGAGTTCACCACTTTGTGACCTTTGTGGTTTGGCTAATCCCTGAGTAGGGATTTTTATTAGTTGCGGTGTTTGAGCTTTGGAAGAATAAAATGCATGATGATTCCATTGGAATCATAAATAGTGTTTGGATATAGTCATAACTCTCAAGCAATATGTTACACAAATGCCTCATCACCATGTTTTATTAAAGGAAACAACCGATGAAAAAATGACCTATTATTGACTAGTTCTCCAAGTTGCATTTACTATCACAATCCCACTGCAAATCCAGTGAATTAGAATGGATTCAGTTCCTACTTTCCCCAATAATCAAGAGAAGAGAAGACCTCACCCGATCACAGACATCAGCTGCCTTTAGATATTAGACTTTAGAGATACCATGTGGAAATAGGCCCTTCAGCCCATCGAGCCTGCGCCGACCAGCGATCACCCTGTACACTAGCACTGTCCTACACACTAGGGACAATTTACAATGTACAGAAATCAATTAACCTGCAAATTGCACGTCTTTGGAGTGTGGGAGCAAAGCGGAGCACTTGGGGGAAACCCACGCAGTCACAGGGAGACATGCAAAATCTGTGCAGACAGCACTCGTAGTCAAGATCAAACCCGGGTCAACTTTACCACTGTGCTAGTGGAAGCATCCCCTCCACACCCCCTCTATCCAAGCCTTTCACTATTCTGTATGTGTCAATGAGGTGCCCCCTCGTTCTTCTAATTTATTCTATAGTTCATGTGCAAAAGTCAAAGATCACTGTGCATCTGGTGCAGTATTTTTCTTTGTTCAAGAAATTCAAAGCCTAGTGCGCTCACAATTTAGACAGCAGAAGCATTTTATTTTGAGAGTTTGGCACCTCCCACGCCTGTTGGTCAGGTCTAAGAGCCACCCACGCAAGAGTTCACACTGTCTCAGGAACCAAAAAAATATGTTTATCGGGAGTGAGGGTAAACGATGCTAATTAACATCTAGATTGTTAAAAGAGATAAGTTAAAAAAAAAAAGTGGTATGGTCCGGAGAGATAAGAGAGTCATTTTCAATTAAATGCAGGAAGTTAAAAATATTAAGCGATTGTTAAAACATACGACAGAAAGTATAAGGAAGCACTTTAATTAGTTTAGAGATACAACATGTACACAGGCTCTTCAACCCTCTGATTCCGTGTCATTCACCCGTTCATACTAGTTCTACATTATCCCATTGCTGCACCTACTTCCTACACACGAGGGGCAATTTACAGAGGCAAATTAACCTACGAACCTGCACGTCGTTGGGATTTGGGAGGAAATCTGAGCACCTGGAGGAAATTCACGAGGTCACAGGGAGCACAGACAGCACCCATACACCCATACAGCCATACACCCATACAGCCATACAGCCGAGATCAAGATTGAATCCGAGTCTCTGGTGCTGTGCGGCAGTAGTTTTACCACCACACTACTGTGCTACCCTCGGGTTTCACATTCTAAATGCTCAGTTCAATTAATTTGTTATATATATGCTTATTAAAAATGTGATTATTTATTTATTCCTGAAAAGGATTTAGTCTAGATCAGCATGTCGAAACAAGGAACTGCAGGAGCTGGTTTATACCAAAGATGGACGCAAAGTGCTGGAATAACTCAATGGGTCAGGCAATATCTCTGGAGAAAAAGGCTGGTGACATTTTGGGAGGTTTCAGGTTGGGACTTTTCTTTGGACTTTCTTCTGAAGAAGGGTTCCAACATGAAATGTCACCCATCCTTTTTCTCCAGAGATGCTGCCTGACCCACTGAGTTATTCCAGCATTTTGACCTTTTAAAACATGAATCTGAATTAAGGACGACATAATGGTGCAGCAGTAGAGTTGCTGCCTTACAGCACCAGAGACCTGGATTCAATCCTGATTACGGGTGCTGTCTGTACAAAGTTTGTACGTTCTCCCTGTGACTGTGTAGATTTTCCCCGGATGCCCCGGATTCCTCCCACCCTCCAAGCACGTGCTGGTTTTGGTAAAAAATGTAAATTGTCCCTAGTGTGTTCTAGTGTACAGGGTCATTGCTGGTCAGTGCGAACTCGGTGGGCCAAAGGGCCTGTTTCCGTGCTATATCTCTCAATTAAACTAAACTAAACTTAACCTCAAGATAATAATTCTGTGGATCTGAGGAAGTTAACAGGGAGAAAGTGTTTTAAAAAATCTGCGAGAGTAAAGGGCCTGTCCCACTTTCCCGAGTTATTCACGAATTCTCCCGAGTTTTCAAACTCGCAAAATGTTCGTAACAAGTCCGTAGGAGGCCGTAGTAGACCGTGGATATATCGTAGCGGATATATCGTAGCCAGCCATAGGTACTCGGGGCATTGGTAAGTTGGGATTTTTCCAGCCTGATGAAAAATGTCCACGAGTAAAAAAATAGCCCCGAGTACCTACGGCTGGCATAATGAGCCGCTACGATATATCTACACTCCTACGGACTCATTGAGTGAGTGGGGGCGCCGTTGAGTATGGCTGCCCTGCCTGCAGATGTTTGTCCTTTCAACCTTTTTTTTATTTTTTGTGTGTTAGTGTGTTTTGTTTTGGAGGTCTTCTAGTCTTTTTATGTGGGGGGTGGGGGTGGGGGAGGGGAAGGGGGAAACTTTTTTCTCAGTCCCTACCTGGTCGGAGACGCGGAGCTCTGGTCGTGGGCGGCGTTGACTTTCAAACACTGCGGAGCCTGGGATCTCTCATCGAGATCGCCAGTGTCGGAGCTCCGAGCAGCGCGGCCTGTGGACTTCGGGAGCCACGGTCTCGGGTAGGAAGCGGCCGTTCCAGACACTCCAAGCCGCTGAGAGTGTTCCCCCGATGCCGGAGCTCCATCATCCGGTGAGAGGGCCTGTAACATCGGGCCGCCATTGCGGCGACTGCGGAGGCCTCAATAGGCCCGACCATGGATGAACAAGAGGAAGAGGACTGGACTTTGTTCCCTTCCCTCACAGTGGGAACCATTGTGGGGGGATGTATTTTTGTTCAATGTTAAATTCTTTAATGTTGTGTTTTACTTTTATTGGTGTGCTGCAAATGGCAACTCAAATTTCACTACACCAATTGGTGTATGTGACAATAAATGTCCTTTATCCTTTTATTACGAACATTCTGCGAGTTTGCAAACCTGAGAATTCGTGAATAACTCGGGAAAGTGGGACAGGCCCTTAAAGTTCTGCAGATGATTAAGCATTGTATCATAATTGCACACTTCCATACTTTGTCTGAAGCAGTGATGTGGTGGTGCCTGTGGTGTCAAAGATAAATCTTTGACTGTTCCGACTTTAAGCTGTAGGAAAGTTTGAGTCATTCAACACCATAATTTTAACAAGGCCATTGGGGAGACTAGAAATAACGTTAGATTTATCTGTCTGATAAAGTTGTGCATCAAAATAAAGTTGATAAAGTTGACACAAAAAGCTGGAGTAACTCAGCGGGTCAGGTAGCATTACTGGAGAAAAGGTGTAGGTGACATTTCAGGTCTACCCTTAAAGAAGGGTCTTGATGAAGTGTCTCGACCTGAAACATCACATTCCTTTTGTCCAGAGATACTGCCTGACCCATTGAGTTACTCCAGCATTATGTGTCTATCTTCAGTTTAAACCAGCATCCACAGTGTCTTCCTACACATCTCTCTTAATCTGCGCTATTGTGTTCCACTGTCGGTCATTCACCTACTGTATAACATTGGCTCAGTTTTTTTTCCTTTCCATCAGTTTGCCGTGACCTCATGAGTATGTCCTACAGCTTTGAATTCCACAATTTTGCATTGTACACCATTTGCATTCTATTATTTGTGTTCTTGCTCTCTCTACTCGGCCACATTAACCGAACCACAGTTTATCACCACGGCAATCCTGACCTCACCTTATCAGTGGCAGTCACTTTGTTTTGTCTATCCCTCCGCACCCTACCTGCAGCTTAAAACTAATTTGTTTTCTCTCTTTATTAGTATTGACAAAAGGTATTCGAACTGAAAGGTGAACTCCGTTTCTCTTTCCACAGAAGCTGCCTGACCAGCAGTGTTTCCAGCATTTCCTGTTTTTGTACAGTCGTTATGGCTAAAAATGTCACTTGTCATAATGACAGAGAGAAATAGCGTTAACATTTCAGGGAGATAAACTTTTAACGACTTCAATCTAAAATGTTAATTCTGTTTCACTGATGCTGTTGACTATTGCCAACATTCTCTCCTTTTATAGTAGACTTCCAGCAGCTACACTGTTTTGTTTTTAACCACATTTAATATTGTCTTTTGTATAATTGGCTCATAGAGTCTTAGAGGCTTAGAATGAAAACAGGCCCATGGGCCAAATTTGCCCATGCCAACCAAGCTGCTCCATCTGCACTAGTCTCACATGCCTGTATCTAGCCCATATCCCTCTAAAACATTAATGTCCAGTTCAACGGCAATTTTGCTTTTTTCTACCTCCAGTTCCCTCCCCTCTACTTTCAGTCTGATGAAGGGTCCTGACCAATGTCACCCATCCATTTTCTCCAGAGATGCTGCCTGACCCGGTGAGTTTCTCCAGCACGTTGTGTCTATCTTCTGTCCATTTCAGGACTGATCCAAGTTCTGCACTTCCTGTATCATCACCCATCCCAATTTGTGGGTTAATTATTGCTTTCAAGATGGTTTGGACTAGAGATAGCTCCCCACTTTGAAAATCTGCACCAGTTAAATCTCGCTGCAATTTAATTTTTGTCAGCAAAATGGTCCTTAAAGTGACAAGTGAGAAATGGTAAAAAAGCAGCAACTCTTAATATTAAGTGGGGTGGGGATTGGAATACTATCATCTGTCACACAATCTGGCTAAACCAAATACACAAAGTGATGCTGGAAATGCTGGAGGAAATATGTAGCACATAGAAGTACTGTTTGCCCAGTGCTCGCTTCAGCAGCACATATACTAAAATTGGAACAATACAGAGAAGATTAGCATGGCCCCTGCGCAAGGATGACACGCAAATTCGTGAAGCGTTCCATATTTTTTAAGAAAAAAAAAAAAAAAAGTACTGTTTGCCCAAGTTTCCCTGCTCTTTTATTGCCTCCTATTAGTCCCGTATTGGCTGTTCAATCGATTGGGTACATTTCACTAAATTTACTCTGTGCTAACTTAGAAAATTATGCAGTCATTGTGTAATGAAGCCATTGAAATTGACATTCCCAGGTCAGCCAGTCAGGTTATTAAAAAAAAACCGACAACAACTGGCTTTGTCACTACACCAAACAATCATATTAACTGCAAAAGCACAATGCACGTAAGTCAACAAATATTTGATGTACGCAAAATGGTGGAGTAACCCAGCGGGTCAGGCAGCATCTCTTGACGCCAAAACATAGCATATACTACCTAAATGAGGTCTGCTACATGATTTTACTGGGTTGTATGCAAAACAGAGCATTTCACTGTCCCTAGGTACATGTGGCAATAAAGTATGAATGAATCATTGAATCATTGAATGTATCATTGACCCGCTGAGTTACTCCAGCATTTTGTGTCTATCTTCGGTGTAAACCAGCATCTGCAGTTCCTTCGTAAACGTTTGATGGACTTTGTGAGATTCCCTAAAGCTCAGAATGAGTCTATCTTATTTTGTTTTGCATTTCCCAAAGTTCTTCAATAAAGAGGTCTATACTCTGGCAAAATGACATTGTACAGGAATCAACAGAATAGCAGTTGAGCTCAATTTCAAATTTCAGCTGAAAGTAGACCGATCGGAAAATATTAACAAATACTTTTTGATACTTTTCTTGTTGAGAATTTTGCTGTATAATATTCTCGGGGTACTGTCAACTTCATTAATATAAAATAATATGAAATTGTACATCCTAACATCTTGAGCAAAATCACAAAATGCTGGAGGAACTCACTGGACCAGGCAGCATCTGTGGAGGGAATGAACTGAAATAGTTGGACCCAGCTAAAATGTTGTCTGCCCATCCTGCCCGGCCTGCTGAGTTCCTCCAGCACTTTGTGTTTTAATCTTGTATTCATTACCTTTTCTGAAGTGGTTCTCCAACAACAGTAATGTTCTAAACTGATACTATTATTAACTGGGTCTTTCCATTCTTACCTCTCCAGTAGACGGCTTTGTTTCATTGATTTGAACGATGAAGAAGAAGTTGACGAGTGATCCATGATCTTTTCTGCAGTTCGGTCTTGCCAGCTCACAGTAGTTACCGGAATGGAAGTTAACTCAGACTGTACCATAGTGCGCACACTATCTATATCTCAGAACAAGGCACACATGGGCTGAAGCTAACCAGACACACTATAGCGTCCTGTCTGGGTTAGGTGCAGTATCTCCCTGAAATGGCAACTCATCTGTAAATAAATAAATGGTACATTTATGGTGGTGGAAGCAACCACACACCTCTTGTCCTTTTCAAAGTAAGACGATAGTTTAATTTATAAATTACTGAATATAAATATGAATATGAACATGAACTTTGAAGATAAATGTTTTTTTTAAGACACAGAATTAATTATGGATATTATAACAAATGACCTGTGCAAAGCAAATGCTGGTAAAAAAAATATTTCTTTGCAGGTGAATCATTAAATTTAAAGATTGAAACCAGCATTTACCATAAACCATTGCATGTTACAGTCATTTACTGACCAGACGAACTACAACGTTCTACCAATTGAAAAATAAACTATTAAACAATCAATTTGGATGTGTTTGAGTTATTTCCTTCAATTCCCTCATGTAAATCCCATATCAATTTTAGATTCCATTGTATTTTCTGTAAATTAATAAATCAAATCTAATAGACAATAGGCATTTAATTAATTTAATAATGTTACATAGCTAACATAGATAAGCATTTTTTCAGCTGTATGATTAGATTTATATTGCCTGTGATTTACAAAGCGTCATTTTGATCCGAATACTTGTTTTGACATTTGGACACATACATGGATAGGACAGGTTTAGAGGGAGATGGGCCAAACGCAGGTAGGTGGGATTAGTTTAGAATGGATATGTTGGTCAGTGTGGCAAGTTGGGCTGAAGGGCCTGTTTCCACACTGTATGACTATGACCCTATGACTGGTAATTGTATCAGGTAATTAAAATTAAAGTTATTTATTTTCTTAATAGATTGTATGTTGATCCAAGTGTTTGCATTGTCGACAAAGCATTGTGTTAATTGGCGATACTCATTTATTATCAAGTTAAATGAGTAGATGCAGAGATCACAGCTACAATTTACATAGTCATGCAGTTGAAAATAACTTATTTCAATGCCCTCTATATAACCTGAATTGGAATAACATTGTAGTGCATCGTACAGCTTGTGTTTGATTCATATTGAATAGTTTCCTTACATTCACTTTCTTGTGGCTTGAATCCAAGTCTGTTTGCTTTTGCCCATCCTAAAAAGCGTGGCTTAATGGCACACATCAGCGCCAGTCAACCTGGCTTACGTATGGAAGATAGACACAAAATGCTCGAGTAACTCATAGGGTCAGGCAGCATCTCTGGAAAAAAGAAATAGATGACGTGTCGGGCCGGAACTCTTCTTCAGACCTGAAGTATCCCTTATTCCTTTTCTCCATGGATGCTGTCTGACCCGTTGAGTTACTCCAGCTTTTTGTGTCTACCCACAGTTCCCTTCAACACTTGCTTACATATGTATACATTTGCAGCCCTAACTGATGATAATTAGCCAGATTTAATTTTAGGGCTGTCAGTAAATTAATGGACACAATATTTGCTTTTATAATTCCAAATGTATTTAATTGATTGAATTTAAATTCTCCAGCCATTTAAAACAAAATGATAGGAACCAGTGGTCTGGGATCTTGGACTTTGAATGGGTGAATTCAATTGCCCCTAGTGCGTAGGGAGTGGATAAGAAAGTGGGATAAGAGAACTAGTGTTAACGGGTGATCGATGGTTGGCATATTCTTGGTTGGCCACAAAACCTGTTTCCATGCTGTATCTTTTAATCAATACAATTCACACGATCAAAGTGGAAGTGTCCATTATGTTTATGCTTCTCTATACTCTATTTAACAACTTCACCCCAGGAAAAAAATCTACTTATTTTTTCCTTGGGATTACAGAATGATTTTGGCCTATTTGGCCTCTGGAGTCTGTGAGAACTATCTAATTAGTTTAAGGTAGGCAAAAAATGCTGGAGAAGCTCAGTGGGTGAGGCAGCATCTGTGGAGAGAAGGAATAGGCGACGTTTCGGGTCAAGACCCTTCTTCAGACTGATTAGTTTCATGCCTTCACCCTGTTCCCAATTCCTTTTCACCAATTCATTTTGAGACTTGAAATGAATCTGTTTCCAACACATTTCAGGGTGAATTCCAAATTGATATAAAACAATTGCTTGAGGATTTCTGACATGAATTATAATTCCAATTTGGGAATTTATAAAAAAAATGAGTGTAACCATGAAAGAATATTGGAATTAAAATTCATTCACTCATTTGTCCTGAAAACATCGCATCAGTATAACAGTGCTATACTATGTGTCACATTACTCTTTCCTCAATATAAAATCAAAGAGATTTCACAACCCAGAAGGGGGCCATTCAGCCCATCATGTCTGTGCTATAATAATTTATATTAGTTTTTCATTATATATAATATAGAACATAGACCAGTACAGTGCAGGAACAGGCTCTTTGGCCCACAAAGTCCACGCCGAACATGGTGTCAAGTTAAACTAATCTCCTCTGCCTGCATGCGATCCTTGTCCCTCTATTCCCTGCATATCCATGTGCCTATCCGAAAGTCTCCTAAATTCCATTATTGTATCTTCCTTCACCACCACCCCTAGGTGTAAGCCATCAATTATTTATGGAGATTACACAATTTGTCATCATGCAATGATGATAATACTAATATTGATAACAATGTAATAATGCAATGTAATAAACTGGTGACAAGAGTATTACTTGGAATTTTGTCATTTGGGCAAGCATCTCAAAAGAGTAGGTTGGGCTGTGTATTCAGTGAGTGGCTGATCCAATATTTGTTTGTTATACAGCCATACCATAATTGAACGCCCACCCCATTGAAAGGTGGCAATAGTGTGTCTGTCATAATTACGAGTGAAGATGCCACACAGCTGCTCTACCTTTGAAGCCAGCACCCACCAAACCCTTCACTGCACTGCTACTAAGAACATAAACCAAAAATAAAAGTCAATGGTATAAAATGGAGATCAAAGTCGATCTTTCCACAATCTTGAATCTTTCATTATAACACTCAATTACAAAATGCTAAAGTAACTCAGCGGGACAGGCAGCATCTCTGGATAGATGTTTCGGGTTGAGACCCTTCTTCAGACCCTTCGTCTTCGGCTCTTGACCCACAACATCACCCATTCCTACTATCCAGAGATGCTGACTGCCCCGCTGAGTTACTCCAACATTTTGTGTCTATCTTCGGTATAAACCAGCAGTTCCTTCTTGCACTCAGTTACATCTTGGACCAATCTTAACCTGTTTGGCTAGATTATCATAACAGATTATTCTACTCCATTACCATGATTGTGCATATGTTTTAAAGTTATATTTTCAGGACTTATATCCTCTACTTGCTTTAGGTTGAAGTAGCGTAGACTATTTAGTGAGATTCTCTTCAAAGTTCCAAGTGTATAGCGCATTTTCATGAATATTGTCTTAGTCTGTATCTCTTATTTAGCATTGGCCGAATGTGCACTAGCATAGTATGGAAATATGATAAATCATAGCTTTGAAAGAGAAAAGAAAGTAAGCAGAAGTTATTTAGATACTGGGGATGTGTAAATAAAACAATTTTATCCCAAATGTGAAAATAACATTTAGGTACATAGATTTTGGATTTGAAATGACAGCATTATAGATAGATGTAGCACTTGCTGAAGATAATTTTTAAGTAGCAGAACTAAGGCTAAGTTTGCAGCTGTCAAATTCTCCTGCGCTCAAGGTATATTTTATGAAAGTTTCTAATGTCACATATAGTTGCAGTAGCAAAAATCACAAGCTGATATTGAAGAGTATATCAGCAAGAAGCTCATGTGACTATTAGCTTATTGTTACAGTATATAATCTAGAGTTCTACAACTTCCTAAACTGTGATAGTAAGTTATTGTGAGAGCCATTGATGAGTTCATCATAACTTAGTTCCAATTAGGCAATTTATAAAGATTTATCAGTATGAATGGACACAATTAAATTGTTCTATTTATATTGATATTAGATTTAATTTAACTCCCGAATGAGATTGTGTGGTGTTTTATCACACATTAGTTCTGACACTTTACTTTTGAATGTGGTCGTGGTAAATACATTACGATGCATAGAAACATAGAAACATAGAAAGTAGGTGCGAGAGTAGACCACCAGGTCCGTCGAGCCCGCACCGCCACTCGCTCATGGCTGAACACTAAACAGACACACTTACCCACAAACAGTAGACACAAGACACAGAACACAAGACACTACCCTCCCCTTTATACCGCTATCACCCCTCTCCACCCCAAAAACCTCGTGATCTCCTGGGGGAGGCAAAAAAACGGATAAAAACCTAGGTCCAATTCGGGAAAAAAATCCGGGAAATTCCTCTCCGACCCCAATCTAGGCGATCGACACTTGTCCAGGAGATCACTCAGGTCTTTACGTGCTTTCTTTTAAATGTAGTCTTTTGTTAAAGTAATGTCAAATTAAATGGAGAGAATATCTCATCCATGTAACATCCCTTCACAAGTCTGTAAGGCTTCAGGCAGGCTTAATTTAT
The DNA here is from genome assembly GCF_010909765.2 of Amblyraja radiata. NCBI lineage: Eukaryota > Metazoa > Chordata > Chondrichthyes > Rajiformes > Rajidae > Amblyraja > Amblyraja radiata. Next base: position 15,248,723 of record NC_045979.1, read on the forward strand.
TTGTGCATTTAATTAATCTTTTATTCTTTCAGATTTTAATATTCACTATATATGAGTTTAACATGAATATAAGAGCTGTTATCTCACTACAGTTTAAATAATCAAATGAATATCTTTCATCCACTGACTCTGCAGCTTTGCATCTTTGTATTCGTATTTAAAAT